>NC_058081.1:100395763-100535763 GCF_014858855.1 Bufo gargarizans
TTTCTCAGAAGTGTCGGCACATATGAACATGGGACCAACACAGAGGCCTTCAGCTGCCAAGCGCACATGTAACAGGTCAGCCGGTGTCATAGGTACAAATCTGCTGACAGATGCCCTTTAAGTTTTGACTTGAGATGTTACTCCACTTTCTATGCCACACAAAAAACTAGCGGAAATAGTGTATTACCATGTATTAATACCTGTGCCAGCCACCATGCCCTCCTGCCCAGATAGATCTTTTATTTCAGACTACTCTTTGCCCTCCTGATCGCAGGGGCCAGAGATCTTGCTGCCAGTCTGCAGTCTAGGCAGGCGGCCACCAACAGTGAGGTACTTACCTCACATCATATAGGAGTTTGCCCCCACAAGGAATTGCTATCTATTCAGTTTCCTCACACAGCCATCAGTAGTGGCCCCAGGACATTAGTGAATAATGGAATGGAATATATCAGCGCTATATCAATGTAATAACTAAACCTGTGGATATGTCACATGCGGAGTGTCAGGATCACATGAGTGAATGCCTTCCCTAAATCTCTCAGCCTCCTTCCAAACGCAGCCTGACCTCTGCCCCCTGACTGAACTCCCAGGAACAGATTATGTGAGGGAAGGAGGGCTGTTTTGCTTTCACAAAGGACAAAGCAAGAGACACATCAGAGCAGGCCTCGCTCTCCACCGGGCAACATCAAAGCTCTCAGCAGGAGGCCCAGGCCGAGACAGGCAGGTGTCCATCCTACACAGACAGGATCACAGGGGACCCCTGCCGGCTGCTGGGTCAAGTCTGAGATCCTGTTTGTTATTAGCAGCTTGGTGCTCAGCACTTTACACATCACACACAAGGACACAGTGCAATACAATGGGTGGAGGGGGCACACCCAGACCATGGGGGGCGCTGTAGACAAGTGCGAAAATGGAGCAGCAGCCTTCTGGAGGCCTGACCCAACAGTCACCTGTCTGTCTATCTATCTATCTATCTATCTATCTACCGCACATACAATAAGTGGAGGGAGCACACTCAGACCATGGGGGGCGCTGTAGACAAGTGCGAAAATGGAGCAGCAGCCTTCTGGAGGCCTGACCCAACAGTCACCTGTCTGTCTATCTATCTATCTATCTACCGCACATACAATAGGTGGAGGGAGCACACTCAGACCATGGGGGGCGCTGTAGACAGGTGCTACAATGGAGCACCAGCCTTCTACAGGCCTGACCTAACAGGCCGCAAGTTATTAGAAAACTGTCCATCTATCTATATCTATCTATCCATCTATTATTATCTATCATGTATCTCATATCTATCTGTCTGTCTGTCTGTCTATCTATCGCACATACAATAAGTGGAGGGAGCTCACTCAGACCATGGGGGGCACTGTAGACAAGTGCTACAATGGAGTACCAGCCTTCTAGAGGCCTGACCTAACAGTCAACTATCTATCCATCTATCTATCTCATATCTATTATCTATCTATCTGTCCCTCCACTCATACTCTTAGGAACCATTGACACGACGGTCCGCATTTGTTTCGCAATTTTGGGAAACCAGTGCAAACCCATTTATTTCAATGGGACTGCAAAAGATGCAGACAACACACCGTGTGCTGTCCGCATGCGTTGCTCGGTTCTGTGGCCTCACAAAAAAGATAGAACGCGGACAAGAATAGGCATTTCTATAATGGGCGCCCGTTCCGTTCCTTTAAATGCGGAACACACACGGCATCAATATTTTGCGGACTGCAAAACACGGCACGGTCGTGTGAATGCGCCCTTATAAAGTTACCATGATAAAGATCTTTTATACACTGTACATATTCTCATGTAAGCCATTGTTTCATCGTAGACTCTTGCTCTTCTTATCAGTTATTACTCAGGTCTCCTCGGGCTTGTAGCAGTTCACATTACACATGACACTATGGCAGGTTATTAGACATTTCACATTGCGTGAGATCACAGATGTAAAAACAACAATATTCCTCTGTGTGAAAACATAACCACCCAATTAATTAGCGACATTTAAAACCATATGTTGCCATCGCAGCTCTGGAATCATTCACTTAAGCTTAATAGAACGGCGCACAAGATAATTCCACCCTGTATATTCACCAATTATCTCCGCAATGCATAGCCTCAGACTAGACAATAACATATATAAGCATATACCATGTCCTGAGCAGACGCAACGCACGTGAATTTCCATACATCTCATGCACACAACGTCTGAGTAGTACAGGGCCGTATTACATGCCTCATATTACGCTACCTCTGTATGACTATGGTATATGTGCCATGTTCTTCCCTAAGGGCACTGAATATGGTGCAGTACGGAGGTGCCATACAGCATCACACAGAGGGCCTAGAGGTTAGTAGTACGGAGCCACATGTGACTCTGACGCTTTACCTTTATAAGCCCACTTATATATATGTATATAGTAATGGAGACTACATTTATGAAACATGGCTGCACAGACCTCTTTATGCCCCATGCATACAGCAAAGCCATATTTTGGAGGGAACTCTATGTGCCGCCAGATGATGCTCCTCAGGGTGTGAGAGAGATCCTAGCCTCTAGATAAAAAGACCCCCATAATACATCGTGTGATGGAGCACGCCATAACCTCTCTGTGCTTCTGTATGAAATCAAAGGCATATGGAGGTGCGCGTCTATGGTTTCCCCATTATCATTCCGTACAACACAGAGCCATTATAAGCGAGGACAGGTTTTCAGCCTTCAGTTATAGACAACATTTGCATTCACTGACAGGAACAGGAGATATTGAAAATGGTGAGGAAATGAAACACAAAGTAGAATGAAAACTTGAATAACTTTTCACTAGACACAATACACATTGGAGGAGATACATCAATGTCACTGCGCCTGGAAAGTGTCATGATTTGCACCCGAATTTGTGGCACACGCTTGATGCGCCAAATATATTAAGTGTATGTGCCACAATCTAGTTTCATTTACCACACGCTAGACACAACGAGGGACATTTTTGAGGTCTTCGCACCTCCTGTGCTGGCGGTTCATTCTCCTAAGCTATGTAGAGGCTCCGGCCTCTACATAACTTAGGCAGACTTTACACTTGTATAAATCTATACCAGCTCCCTCGCTGGCGTAGATTTAGACCCTTTTATACGCCTAAAACAGGCGTAGAAAATAATAAATGGGATTTTCCCCCGCCCCCTTTTTTTTGGGACCTGATGTGAGCAGTGGAAAAGAGGAAAAAGTCGCAGATTGCGGTGCAAATAACCTTTGCACCACAATCTGCAACAGATAGATTCCCAAAAGTGCCGTATATCTGTTCGTAAATGGCCCCATGTTTTTTTTTTTTTACACATTTTTGGTCTAGTCCTTTTATGGACTGATCTTAGTTTTTGGCACAATTGTTAGATAAATAACTATACTAGCCCCAACCCACCAACACCTAAATGGGATGAAAACACAAAAAAGAAGTTGCATAGAAAATTTCAAGCATCCTGATACGGTCATATTTATTTAGACTGGCATGGAGGCACAGGCCTCTACATAACTTTGTCCCTTCCTCCTGCAGGATGTGCGACAATCTAAGGCTACTTTCACACTTGCGTTCGGGGCTCCGCTTGTGAGTTCCGTTTGAAGGCTCTCACAAGCGTCCCTGAACTGATCCGTCCAGCCCTAATGCATTCTGAGTGGATCCGCTCAGAATGCATCAGTATGGCTCCGTCTGTCCTCCGCTCCGCTCAGCAGGCGGACACCTGAACGCTGCTTGCAGCGTTCGGGTGTCCGCCTGGCCGTGCGGAGGCAAACGGATCCGTCCAGATTTACAATGTAAGTCAATGGGGACGGATCCGTTTGAAGTTGACACAGTATGGCTCAATTTTCAAACGGATCCGTCCCCCATTGACTTTCAATGTAAAGTCAAAACGGATCCGTCTGCACTATCATGAACAAAAAAAAAAAAACATTTTTTTTTTTGTTTTTTTTGTTCATGGTAATGCAAACGGATCCGTTCTGAACGGAGCCACCGTCTGCATTAATATGAGCGGATCCGTTCAGAACGGATCCGATCGAACGCTAGTGTGAAAGTAGCCTAAGCTGACATAGATTTTGCACTCCAAAAACTTGCGTGTCGGCCCGCCCATGTCAACGCCCCCTTCTTTAGACCTGACGGGAAAATGGCTTGAGACAAAATCTGCGACACAAAAGTGGAGTATATCAGTACATAAATGAGCCACATAAAGTTTGCGATCCTTGTAATTTATCTGCGCTCTTCCACCCTAACGATTGTGTGATGGTAAGTGTTTACCATACATTAAAAAATCACCATGTCCCTTGCTGCTTTGGTCTATTTTGTCCTGCAGGAAAGACTACATTGCTAAAAATATATTTATTGAATGTGGATTCACTGGACACGCCCCACTATACGTCACAAGATAGATCACGTGACCGCCCTTGGTATACGCACCTCACACGTCAGTCGGAGACGCGGCATGTGATATGAACGCCACCCATCAAACCCGGCAACCAGCTGACCACTAACGCCGCCCACTAAACACGGCCATTGGTTGACTCCCAATTGGAAGGATGTCACGCTTTCTCGCCCCTAAACCTGCCCCGCCCCCTGTGTTTCTGCACATCGCGCTCAAACTGAGTGCATAGAAGAAATAATGACAAAGGATGTGTTCACATGTAAAAGTTTTATTGTCCTGATGAAGGGGGCAGTTCGCCCCTGAAACGCGTCGACTTTTGAATAAAAGATTACCGTTCATGGTAACATTGTAGTACGGAGTCCTTTTCTGCATCAGCGCCGCTTGGAATGTCTGAATTCTTCTCTCAACGGATCCTAAAAATATATTTAGGCATTGCTATTTAAGCAATTCTTTACTATTTAAAGGGTCATTGAACTTTGAAAATACCTTTGATAGGTCATAGGGACATATCAAAGATTTAGATCGGTGGGAGTACTGACCCCACCAATTGCTAGAACGAGGACAGAGAGGGACTCACATAGCAGCTCTCTCCCCTTTCTGTAGGAGACGGAATAAAGACGGGCCCATAGACTTTTTATTAAGTCCATTTTGCTTCCATCTCCTGCAGCGACGGGTGAGCGCGTGCTATCTGAGTGCCTCTCTGTCTGTCTGTTTTCAAAGTTCAGCACTTTTCTCTACTCACTTTAGTGATCAGTGGGCATCTGAGTGCTGAGAACCCCACCGATTGCTAGAACGAGGAGAGACAGGCACTCCCTTAATACACTCTCTCTCCTATCTGCAAGAGACAGAATAAACACAGGCCAAAAGACTATTCATTGAGTCTGTCTAGCGCCCGTCTCCTGCAGAGAGGAGAGAGTGCCCTACTTTTCTTTACTCATTCTAGTGATCGGTGAGGGTCTGAAAGAAGCACTCACATAGAGCAATTTCTCTCCTCGCCGCAAGACACAGAAAAAAGGTTGGCCCATACACTTTCTGTTGAGTTTGTCTTGCTTCCGCCTCCTGCAGCGAGGAGAGAGTGCTCTATGTGAGTACTTCTCTCTCCTCACTCTAGTGATCGTGGGGGTCTCAGCACTCAGACCCCCACCAAACAAATCTTTCATATGTTGTTTTTTCAAAGTTTAGCAACGCTTTAAATGTAATTCTGCCAAGAAGTCCAAGACTAAGTTACTTACAAGAATCAAGACTAATTTACTTACGGGAATAAAAAATAAAATAATAGGATGATTATTAATCCAAGTTTATAACAGCCCTAAATCCAAGCCAACTCCATGAGCTGGAGGTTTTGCGCAAAATGAAAATGTAATTAAAACAACTTTTCTTAAAAGGGCTTTTTCTTTAAAAAAATAAAAAAAACTGACGGGTGAAGGAGCTCGCCATCCACACCAAATTTAGGCGTGCTGCACCCATTTCATAAAAATCACTGCTGTCACTTTTACTCGCCAAGGCTGACTCATCGGATCTGAACATTTTCACACTCTATTAAAAGGCAATAAAACATTTTCTTCCAAGACACGGCTCGGAGTAGACAGATTCCCTTTAAAAGGTTGTGTTCTGCTGTTCCCAATAAAGCAAAACCCAAGGGAGAGAGAGGAAGGAGGGATGGATTGTACAGATGGTTGATGTCAGGCTGAAATATTCCTTTTTTTTTCCTACCACTCCTCACCCCATCCTTCTTTCTCCTGGCTGCGTATAAATCAAACTAACCGCCTTCTTTGCTTCTGAACTTTGCTTACCTGTTATGGACTATCAAAGGCCCAATAGTGGGAGAGATCTCCATCAGTCAATGTCCAGGAGGGAGGGGAACAGGGAGTCACTGTGGAGAGACAGGGTCACCCGGAGTGCATTTGGTCAGGTTAAGCACTTGAGGTAAATTACAAATTATGCAGCTGTCTGCTGTGGTTTGATTGATTGTAATCAACAAGGCTTCAATCACTGAGCTGACTTGTGTTCACATTGGCCCAACTTTCGCAAGTGTAGGCCTTCCTACCCACTCTCCCAGCAGCCCGTCCTTCAAAACTCTGCCCTAAAAACGACCCTTTATTTTTTTTTTCCGCTGAAAAGAAAAGTCTCTTTCTGGAAATCTTTGAAAGGAATGTTATTAATTCTGGCCAGGGACTCAGTACAGTAAAGGCAGTTGGAGGGGTGAGAAGGGGGAGGGAAAGAGGCCTACAGAACTGCCAAGATACTGTCAACCTTAAAATACTCTTTATTGCACGCGCATTAGCCGAACCTTTAACCCTCACCGGGAACTTGGGGGGAAATGTTATGTCTTCCTCCATATAGACGTCTATAGGTGGTTAACTCCTTTTCGAGAACAAACGTTGAGATCACAGCCTGTCATGTAAATCTGCTGTAGAGTGTAGATTGGGTGGATTTTTAATTTATTATAAAGAACATTTTTAATGAGAAATGTATAAGTAGGGCACCCAAGGACAATCAATGGGATTTAAAAGTTGAGTCTAGTCTGATCTGTCTCTTACGCATCACGCTTTTCGGTCTCGTTTTTTTGTCCCAAAAAGTGCTAATTTTTTTAAATCCAATTTCCATCCCATTGTCCAGCACCATCTCCCATCTCCCATCTCCCATAAACTGTATTGAATGGGATATGGATGATTACAATTAGCAATCATTTACCCACCACAGAAAGCAGTGAAAAAAACCTTGTAGTTTGGTAGAAAATCAATGCATTTGTGAGGAACATAAAAAAATATATATATATTTTCAATGGTCTCCAGAGTTTGGGCATATCTACTCTATGGTGATTATTGAACCTTGCAGTGAAAAGAATCTTGTAGTTTGATAGAAAATTAATGCATTTTTGGAAAACTCACATTTCTTTAATTTTTTTATTTTCAATGGTCTCCAAAGTTTGAACATTGAACCTTATCTACTCTATGGTGGTCACTTTAGAGATGACCACACATCTTTCAACAAGTATATTTGCTGAACATATCCATTATTATTAGTGGTTCAATCTATAAACAGAGAAATTCGAAGAACAGAATTGTTAAATCTGTTCCTGTTATAAAAAGTTGAGTGCAGAATTACAATCCACGCATCAGCCAACCCTACAGAGCAGCGCTGCGCCTTTAAGAATTTCCCCACAAAACTCCACACTGAAATGTGAATTATGTTATAATTTACTGCTCCGTTTAAATAGGCAAACTTGCAGCTAATATCTCAAACTGGCCCAAACAGATCATTCAGTTGACACAGCTGCTTTCGATTACCTCTTTGAAGTCCCCTCCATGCCTTGTACAAGTTAACAGGTTTATGTAAAATATTTGCAGTTCTCCTAAACGCCTCCGAATTCCAAATCGACCCCCCCCCCTTCCTCCATTCTAGATTTCCTCTTTTGCTTGAATGGCACCAAAGTCAGAAGTGGTATTCCCAGGACTCACAGTTTTTACAGATGCTGTAAAACCGAACAGATGCCTCTAGATTACAAGGAACAGCTCAGTTAGTGCTGGTTTAATATAATGTTTGTTGTACAGACCAGGCCAGGAGGTCATGTAGAGGTTTCTACAAAGCTATGAAGGGTATATTGACAAGAGCAATAAAAATAAAGTCATTCTTCTCGGTAATGAGGAGGGAAGGAGAAGTAAAGCTACAATTCCAAAAAATACTAATGCTGCATCTCAAGGCACATAGATGCCAACTAACTGTATATGCAAATAAAAGTGGGAATGGTGCAATACCGCAATTAATTATCCATCTGCACTGGGTTTTGGCTGTGCTGGTCATTGCTAGGGCCTCCGATTTCCTCTTATAATACCCTCAGAGGTGTTATTTTCTCCACAATCCCACTTTTAGCCAAGTGTTTGTGGGCTCAAGCGTCATGTCCTCCAGAAAAATGTACAAAGATTGCCATGACACTAACATAAATATACACAAATACAAGAGGTCTAGTGAATGATGATGCCTACGGTAAAATCATTAAGATGAGAAGTTTATAACTTCATGAAGACAGATGAGCATTGTAGCTATGACCAAGCTTCACTGCATGTAATGGAAAAGGAAAGGCAAAGAATAGTGTGTCATCAGGTCAATCTAGGACTTCTACTTACACCAACTTTTTAAATGAAATTTTCCCTTTTTGAAACAAAAATAGTGGGTTCATCTCCATGAATTTGCCCCCGAATTTGATCAACATCAACCAATCTTTTATCTCAAAATACATTTTGTCTAAATCACCATTACAAGTTTACAAAGACCCCTTTTAAGGCCTCATGCACACGACCGTTGTTTCACTTCAATAGGGCCGCAAAAGATGCGGACAGCACTCTGCGTGCTGTCTGCATCCGTTGCTCCGTTCTGTGGCCCCACAAAAAAAAAATATAACCTGTCCTATTCTTGTCCGTTTTGCGGAGAAGAATAGGCATTTGTACAATGGGTCGCTCGCTCCGTTCGGCAAATTGCGGAAGGCACACGGGCGGCTTCCTTTTTTGTTGATCCGCAGTTTGCGGACCTCAAAAAACGTATTGGTCGTGTGCAGGAGGCCTAAGAGAACAGATTATTTTCTTGTATTGATCGATAATATAGCAAGTAAGTCGGCACCCCTAAAAGGGTTGTGCAGCAATTAGAGTGTTTTTGGCATCGTAGGACTGGAGGGGAAAGAGCGGGGAGCTAGTCCCAGCAAGCAGGCAAGTAATCTTCCCTTTTCAGGTCTGGCCAAGCGGGAGGTTGCCAAAAACTCCCCTATTCTTGCACAATCCCTTTAAATTACTTCAAATGTATCAATCATTAAGAGTATGTTCAGAGAACAGAAAATCATCCTGTCCTCAAGAGGTTTATGGTTTCACCAAGCTAAACCGAATTATCATAGGGTGTGATCATATTGTATTTGTATTAACTGTCTCCCATACACCAAATCCTTTAGCAATGAAATACAACATCAGTACAATGGTATAAAGTACTTGTAGACTATGAGTAGTCAGTGAGCAGTTGTAGATTTTAGATAACAGAAGAGCCAATTCAATGGAATCAACAGGAAAGGACCCACACATGGTGGACAGAGTCAATGGTGTAAAGGTCACAAAACTGATCAGACATCAGAGGTGGCCACTGGGCAGAGCTTGTTCTATGACAGGATAGAGTATGTATGAGTTTGTCATCTTCAGATAACGTAATTATTCATGCTCATATCAGATCTATTCTTTTTGCATTGGCATCTCTCTGTCTATAGTTAAAGGGATTCTGTCACCCGCGCGGTGTCCTGGCAGCATCCTCAGTGAACAAAGTGCGCATGCGCCAGCAGTCTGCGCACTTCGCTCACGGGCGCTAACCAGTGGATCCAGGGCGCATGCGCGAGATTGCGGCGCACCATCGGCGATGAGAGGCGTGAATAATTAGCAGTGGGGCAGTGCTGAGCTCCTAAAGAATGGGCGCGGCTGGGCACCAACGGCCAGAGGGACAGCCCCTTGGGCACATTACTTAGGTAATTAGCATATCAATAAAAGCGATTTTTTAACAAAATGACAAGACAGATGGCAGTAATACTGGTATATTTTAAAACAAATCAAGGAGACTGATGTAGTAATGTCAAAAGCTCTGTTACTAAAATCCAGATGACAGAATCCCTTTAAAGGGAGTCTGTCACCTCCATATGGCCATATACAGCGCTTACATGGCTCTGTAGCACACCTATACAGGATTGTAGCGGTACCTTTGTTCTTATTTTTTAGACTTGCACCAGCAGGAAAAACGAAGTTTAATTCATATGCAAATGAGCACTCGCAAGTGCCCAGGGGCGGCGTTCAGTGTGTAGGTGCCCAGGCTGCTCTGCCTTCTTTTCACTTTACTCCTCCCCAGCCTCTGCCCGCCCTCCAAGTCCGGACCTATCGATGAGGCAAGAGACTTGGAGGACGGGCAAAGCCAGAGGCTGGGGAGGAGTAAAGTGAAAAGAAGGCAGAGCAGCCTGGGCACCTACACACTGAACGCCGCCCCTGGGCACTTGCGAGTGCTCATTTGCATATGAATTAAACTTAGTTTTTCCTGCTGGTGCAAGTCTAAAGAAAAGAACAAAGGTACCGTTACAATCCTGTATAGGTGTGCTACAGAGCCATGTAAGCACTGTATATGGCCATATGGAGGTGACAGACTCCCTTTAAGTTAAGTTATAGTTAAGCCAGTACTCTCTGTTCTGCACTGATGAGGGGCAATCACCCCGAAACAGCTGTCTGCAGATGAGATGCTGGCTTATTTAATATCCAAGTCATGTCTCAAGGCCGATTAAAAGGGTTGAACATTGTCTTATAAGGATAGCTGCCTTACATCTGGTGGCATTAGAGGCAGATTGATGGCTTGTTAAGAGCTCATTTGCATCCCTTTCTGTCAATGTTTCATAAATTTTGAATATTTTTTAAGATGTGGAATGTAGATGACAGAATAGATTCTAAATGAATTGGATTTGTTATACATTTCACAACAATTCAGCTGCCAAACAAATACGAAGGTTTGCTGGTTTGTTTCAGATGAATCACGCAAAAACAGCAGGTGGATGAATATGAAGGATCACATGACACTGAGGGCATTTCTAGAAATTGCCCAAGGAATATGCAGGATGTACACAGCCGTTATCCGTATTTTGCTGTTTCCGATTTGCGAACTGCAAAACGGACACGGTCATGTGTATGTAGTCTAAGTAAGCCCAAAAAGTCTCAAAGCCCTATTGTGCAACTTTTTAAAGCAATAATTCTGAATGTCAAGACTTGATAAATTACCGCATTTGATTATTTTGGTTTCACTAATTCCCGAGGACAATGCACACCGTGATGTCACTGCACACAGTTACGTTACAGCGCAGACTTGGGGTACTTTCACACTAGCATTTTTCTTTTCCGGCATTGAGTTCCGTCCTCAATACCGTAAAAGAACTGATCAGTTTTATCCTAATGCATTCTGAATGGAGAGCAATCTGTTCAGGATGCATCAGGATGTCTTCAGTTCAGTCTTTTTGACATTTGAGGATGGAGAAAATACCACAGCATGCTACAGTTTTATCTCCGTCCAAAAAGACTGAACACTTGCCGGAATGCCGGATCCGGCATTAATTTACATTTAAGTGTATTAGTGCCGGATCCGGCATTAAGTGTTCTGGCAAAAAGGATCCAGCTTTCCGGTTTGCGCAAAAATGCAAAAACAATTTAAACCGGATCCGTTTTTCCGGATTACACTGGAGACACGGATCCGGCATTTCAATGCCATCAATTTCCATGCCTCTTGACGGATCCAGCAGGCAGTTCCGGCGACGGAACTGCCTGCCGGAATCCTCTGCCGCAAGTGTGAAAGTACCCTTAAAGCGCAGTAATGTCAGCCATGATTTACTAAGAGACGTTACAGCACAGAAATTACACAAATAGTCATGTCATGGTGCAGACCATAAAATAACATCATACCACACACTAAGATCGGTCACCAAGTACACTGTGACATCACAGCACAGGAAAGAAAAACATAATGATGTCATTTTACAGGTATAATAAACTCCAATTCTAATCCCCTATTGAAATAGATGCTGGGAAGGAATATTGGATTTAAAGTTTTTTTTTGAGATGTTAATACTGTGATGTGGTGTTAATAAACCGATCAGTAGGGTCTGACTCATGGGACCCCCTCCGATCAGCTGTATGAGAAGGCAGCGGCACTTGCAGTAATGCCGTGGTCCTTCTCTCAGCTTTCCCTAGGCCAGTGACGTCACATTTATAGGTCACATGGCCTAGGCACAGCTCAGCCCTATTAAAGTGAATGAGGATGAGCTGTGATACCAAGCAGAACCGCTATACAATGTATGGCACTGTGCTCGGTGAGCTGTGAAAAGGCAGCGGCACTCACAAGCGCCTCAATGCCTTCTCAAACTAGCTGATTGGCCCGGTCCTGGGTGTCAGACCCCCACTGATCAGATACCGATGACCTATCCAGAGGATAGATCATCAGTATTAAAATCTCGGAAAACCCTTTGAACTCTAGGACATGGTATTTTAATTCCTTCTTTTTATATTTAAGATCAATTTAGAAACCCCAACAAGGTGATCATTTACTTCATGTAAAATTGGGGGGGAGGGGGGGGGGGGAATATGTAGCTGAAATCCAATTCTTTCATTACGTGAATTAGTCTGTGAAATCATATCTGAAAGCTCTCTTAGTGTCTCATCCAAGAAAGAATCAAAACTGCTGCAAGCTGAAGACATAGCCAAGTTCCTATGAATTACCACCGCTTGCATGTGGGACACAAATCCCTAGATGCTGAGCTTTTTACTTTACTGTACCACTAGAAATCAAAAGAATTCTTGAGAAGTGATAGGAACTACCCAAGAAGAAAATAGAAGGGGCTTCTATAACTTTTAACAATACCATTTGCACACATTTAATCTATTTGCTTTATTCACCTGCAGACCTAAGAATGGTGCTATGTGGCATGGGAGGTACAAATCAGCACCCATAGAGAGGAATCTTGACCCAACCACTCTTCATGCATCTAATGTCTACAGAACAGCAGGGGGTGCAACATAACACTGCTCCCACAGCGCTGTCCGCATGGTACATGGAAGAAAGTTATGGCTGTGGTCCAGTATAAGAAGGTTTTGTTTTGTCTTTGCTAAGGACACTCTAATAGGATTCACAAGTTTTGGAGGTTCTTGAAGATATATGAGATAATGTAATGGGATTTTTAGGCTCCTTGTCTATAATTCTATCAAATTTAATAGAGCCAGTCTATGCCCGGAATAAATTGGCCAATAAAATGGTACTATAACTAGCATTCAGTCTCTTTAGCATACTTGTGACACTTTCCATGACAGTAGCATTTATCAAGGGTCAGACTGGCCCACCAGAATACCAGAGCATCCTCCCATGGCTTTAGGTCCTCAAGCAATAGTGAGCCCTAAAGGTCCATGAGGAAAATAACATTTGGAGCTGCCTTTGGAGGTAATCACTTGCAAGTAGGATCAATTTCTTAGATTAAAAACCTATTAGACATTATTGATGATATAGGTGTTGGGCCCCAAGAATAATTTCCATCTGTGGACCCAAGGAACCCCAGTCCAACACTGCATTTATCCATTATACATGCAGAATGGAGGCACCACAACCTTTTAACATTCCCTATCAGCTATAATAATTATGAAACCATAGCATTGTTCTCCACTTCGGAAAAGTAACAAGAGGTTAATTTTGTGGGACAGTCTCGGCACCCGTGGTTAGCAAAACGGTGGCCTTCTTTTTCTTTCTTCTAGACCACACAAAGAATCCACTCAGTGCTTTAAACCTCCCCAATGAAATATTGAAAGTGCTTCTACAGAGACGGTAACATGTCGAGGCAACAAAAAGGATAAAAAGAAAAAAGCATTCTATTGAAGATGTCAAATAACCAAAGGAAATGAAAGGACTAATTCTATTAGGGATCTGAGCTAATGAATCAAAACTGCAAGAAAGCATTATAATCTAGAAAGCGTTAGTGACAGACTCGCTTCAAACCTGCCATAAAACTGTCACTGTGCTTACCTAACAACATGATTAATATACGCGGCGTACAATAGCATTTTTATAAACATCTAATCGAAATGATATTTCTCTTGGCTGCTTTCAGAGGCAAGCTGTTTATGATTAAGCAAATTCTTTCTGTGCACACACGGCGCTGTGAGGGGAACAGACTGAGAGCTCTATGTTCAGTACGGAGGCAGGAAGCCGATAGTGGCATGGTGCTTTACTGTCACACAGATAGCGCCAGCACAACTGGTTTCATTTGGATTTTTAAGGCTAAATATGGAGTTGTGACAGCTAGTGACATTCTTGGAAACTGATAAATTAATATCTAATGCAACCTTGGAGATATGTGCTAAAAAGCAAATGGGACTGTGATGGCGTAATTATCAACGTTACAATTCAGAGTATCTCTACAATGTGAAGGAGCCTGTATGGCGGCATAAGGACTTCCGTTCTTCAGAGCCACAGATATTCTCTGTGCCGCTATGCTGTATGTCACAGCACAGTATTATCTAGGTACTCTTCCTTAGAAGAAAAGCTCCTAGGGGAACACCTACTGATTATTGAATTGAACAAAACTTGATTCTCTTCTGTTGGATTTAATGTGCCCCTATATGAAATCAAAGACACGAGGATTTAAAGTATGTCTCTAAAGACTTCTATGGGTGCCTTATTAGAGCTCCATACAACTCAGATTAGACTATAGGCAAAAAGTTTTTCAGGTGTCTAAGTTCTATTTTAAATTCAAATGGGAACATTTCTTAAGACCAGTGTTTTAGATGCCTGTCTTAATAAAGGCACTGGCGGTGGATCCTCCGAAGTTATGAAGAGGCGCCGGCCTCTCCAAAACTTCGGCGCATCCAGCATCAGTTATAAATGTAAGACAGCTTGTGTAAAACTGGCCTGGCCTGGATATTCCTATGCTAATGCATGTTGTCCATCTACATGTATGTAATGTGGCAATGTTCACTTTTGTTGTGTAGGATAGTTTGAGGTTGTGACCCTAGCAAAGTTTTTAAGCATTAACCAAATCGGACAAAAATGCAAAAGCCTACCACTTTGGTGAAGGTTCTGAAAATTAACTATAGAACATGAGAAATGCCATGGAGTGCTAGAGGTCATAGTAACTGTATTCATGTGTCAGCAATCTGGGAAAGTCAGAGACAATAGAGTGAACTTTTGCGACAAAGGCAAGAGAGCAGAATGACCCAGGAACAAGATTTATGCTGATATATCATCGTTTTTTACGACTCTTCCAAAGCATTTGCACAGTAAGGGGTTTCCTATTGGAATTCCATCTTAAAAAGTGATGGATCTAAGAGGTGGACAGGCCTTCTGAAGATGTGTAAAGAAGATATGGTGACAGAACAAAAAAAAACCTTGGAGGGGCAATAAAATTCTGGTTTCCCAGCTTCTTCATGAGCTCATTGATCAAGGTAGCTGACAGGCAGTCTAAATTATTCCAGTGATTGACAGAAAACAGTTAAGAACAGACCTCTGTGTGAACCTGTGATGACCTCAAGAAGATTTGGGAAGTGACTCTGATCTTTGCTGATTCGTGGGTGGAACCACCTTCTATGTCCTGATGGGTCTTTGACATGTAGAAGTTGGGCAGGTTCCAGCCTCAGGTTCAGTCCTAATTCCAGGAGGTCTGTGTGTCTATGCAAGTTGACCCCTACTGGGGACACATGCTCCTATTGTACAAACCCTACAGCCAGCTCCTTGGTCGTCTTTCATCCTTTCATTTTTGAGGTTGGCACCTCCCTTCTCTTTTTCTGACTCCACCAACAACAAAGCTTTGGGAGAATTGATCACATCCTGAATTTGGTGGAAAGGTTATTTGAAGTTTGCCTATCACGGCATGTGTATATATATATATATACATATATATATATATATATATATATATGTATATATATATATATATAGATATATATATATATCAGCATGATGTCCCACATCCAATGACAAATCTGGTAGCAAAAAAAATTCTATAAAATAGAATACAGGTACACAGTTCTTCCCTTCCAGTCTTGACACTGTTTGAAGCTCCTTAATGTCTCAATTTGTACCAAATGAGCTTGAAATGTTAGACTGTGACTTTTTGTAGTGCTACTTATTGATTTCAACTGCTAAGTGACAGTTGCAGTCCACAAGTTAGCATACAACCCAATGTGCTCCTTTGGACTACAACTGTGGCTAAATAGTTAAAATCAATTAGTAATACTATAAGAAGTAGCAGTGTAACCCTAGCCTTATAGTGTCCTTTTATGTGGCAGGGCTACATTTCCATTGACATATATAAAGTATCCCATAGAGGGTTTGAATACAATGCTGCAGGACAGGAAACACCTACAACCATGACAAAACTTCAGGATGTTTGTAATAAGGGCCTCTGCATTTCAAAGTCTAGTCTCTAGCCCTAGTTGTGAATTGTCTGTCTTTTGAACTATAAAATATATATGTGCAATTCGTGTGAGAGAAATCCCCAAAAATTCTGATTTGTTTGAAACAAAAGGTTTTTGGGAAATTAGTACCTAAGTTGATTTGTTCAAAAATGTACACAATCATCTCTACAAGCAATTTCCAAACTGATTGAAATTGCTAATAAAGAAATGATTAATATTGCATACAAATGCATGCCTTTTGAATTTTAAAATGTGCATTGTCGTCAATCGGTGCTCATTTTTACAAAATGATTTCCCAGGATAACAGCTTTTTCAGCTTTATAAACTACTATGTTACCCCAACCAAAAAAAGGATATAGTAAGTCGATACTGGACAATGAGAGAAGTGCTTAGCCGCCTAATGATAAAGGAGGAGGAAAATCTCATGGGAAGAATTCACAAATTTTTTGACTTATGATTTTGTGGGCGGAGAATGAGAGCTGTCAAATAGAAACCCTCAGCCATATTGTGTGCAACCAACCAGTTGATAGTGGCTCCTGGAGAAATGGTTACAGAGAGGAGTTCTACGGTTTACACTAGCAGCCACATGAGAGCTTTAGCTAATGAGATGGACCCAGATGGCTAAGGGCTCCTTGCAAGAACGGTGGAGCAGATTTACTAACCCTGTCTACTAAGGCCCCCATACACAATTAGTCTTTTGTCTGCCTTACCCACTGAGAACGACTTGTTCGGCGATATTCTAATGTATGTGGGGAGCTCCTGACTCTGCCCCAACAGATGATGTTGGAGGAGAGAAGGATCGAGCAAAATGAATACCTTCTGGTCTCCCGGAACATAAGTTGGCTTCCTCCGCTGTCCCCAAAGAATACATGTACAGGTTCGGCTAAAACTAACGTGTATGTGTATGGGAAAGCCGGGAGGAAGACGGCAGTGATAGCTGTTGGAGGAACGATTGTTTGGGCGACAGCTATTAAAAGTGCACGGGGGCCTTTATCCAATGACAGATTAGAAAGTCTAAAAATGTGCCAAATTTATCACAGTGGTTCACGCTAGATGATAAATTAGCTGCATCTTTAGATTCTTTTGTCTAACTTCACAGAATCTATTGGTTCATGTGCAGCTGAAGCTGAGACCTGTACATCTCACTTCACCACTCATGTTCCAGATGAGGCTTGCGATGATGTACCCAGCTTGCAGAACGTCAATCAAGCCACGTGAGGGACAGGCTGGCATGACTTATCAGAGAGCTGCTGCACCCCCTGACTTTATGCTGGCACTGGAACCCAGCATTTAAAGTTTTGTTTTCTTCATGGCGCCAAAGCAGCCAAAAAGTACAAAGATATCCTTACGACCCAATTACCACCATGGATAACAGGTTGCTTACGATTTGGGGGGTTGAAAATCTCACTAAAGGTTTCCTTTCAAACAAAGAAAATGCAATATTATTTTCATTTTATCCCAGGGAATTAATTCTAGGCATTGTGATGGCTGTTTAGCAGAAAGAGGAAACATGCTGAGACAATGGGCAAGATTGCCGCAGCGAGAAACTCATTCATGCGAGCCTGACATTAAAGCGATCACCTTGTACTGAGACAGGCATATGTATCTCTGGCCAGTACAGACGCCACACATTGTGGTATCATTGTCCTAGAGGTCCTTCTATGCAACCAATGATGAATCACAAAACTCCCAAATAAATGCGTTTCATCGCTATTCACTATTACCCCTATTACTCATAAGTTACCTGCGGCAGTTCCGGATACGCATCCCGGCACAATTCACTCATTTCTTTTATTTATATCTTCTCTTGCTTTTTGTCTGAGTGAACACAAACCCTTTCCCCCAGGCTTGGTAATACCAATGTCCCAGGCCACATTTAATCAACAAAAAGCTAAACACTTCCAATCTGTAACGGTTCATCTGGAAGCAGGCCTCTGTCGCCTCTCTCCGGGCCACATCTAATAATGATGCTCCTTGCTTCCGGTGGCAGGGTCCTACTTTATAATGCTGCTATCCTTCACTGTCAGGACTGTCTTGTGAGGAATTTTTATTACACTTCATTCTCCCCCAGGCAGAGCTTTCCCTTTTTTTCTTAAATCCCCTTTAACGGGAAAAAAAATCAAACAAAAAGACAAGGCCGAGAAAGTCAAATCCGATCACAAGAACAGAATTTGGCATCAGATACCGAGGTTTTCGTGCACTTTTGTCTGTCACTGAGAAAGAGTCCTAAAGCCTGTGGTTTCCTCACTGTTGGCGCAGAAACTGACCACTTCTGTCAAGCAATGCTTCAAAAATTAAGATGGAAAGATTTTATTGTAACAAACAGTTGGTTAGGGCGTTGAAAGAAGTTGCTGATGCATCTGTATTCATTTTCTGGCATGTCGGGTACAATTGTGCTGCTTGCTAGGAAGAAAATGCAGACTGATAAGGGAAGGACTGATGGTAGCTGAAGATAAACCTTTTACCCCTTCACTACATAAAAAAAAATGCTGTGGATAATGGCATTTAGTATATGTAACTGGTTCTGCAATTATAGGGGGTGGGGGCATTTTTTTTGCTAATATGCTGGAACTACACAGTGGTTCCATATGTAAAAACAGCACATGCTGCTTTTCCCAGTTTCGCACAATGGAGTTGATAGAAAAAAAGCTGTCTCCTGTGACCAATCCTGCAAACTATCCCAAAAGCTGAGATGAGGCAGGTGTACATAGAGGACTGGGGGTCCCATAACAAACATGCAAAATTCAGACCCCTTCATGCTTTGCTTGAAACCGTCATACTCCTAACCATTAGTACGGCTAGAGCTATACTGCAACTTTTTGTAGCGCCACTGACTTTCTACTTCTTTCTTTGGCAAAATTGTAGCACGTGTGGAGACCACATTGAAATGGAAATGAGATTAAAACTTAATAGGGCCCTTTCCGCAGGGGCCTGTGGCAGCCACAAGTTTTCTCCTATATTTGATCTACTGTTTCCACTATACCAACAGGAGTCATATGTTGCCGGCAAATATAGTCTGAAATAAAGTGAAAGATTGGTTAAAAAATAACTTTCCTTTCATTGTTTTTCCCATAAATGAATAGTACAGACAATTATAAGAAACTTTGTAATATATCTCATCAGAGAAAGTTGTATCCTTCTCCTCTTATCAGACTCTTCTCCTGCTCCACCCTCCTCTTCACTAACTCTCAATTAACTGCTCCGATTCATCTTCACTAAAGATTGGCTGCGTGCTCACGGAAAGATTACATAGAAGTCTATGAAGAGGGGAGGGTGGCAGAAGACTGACTTATTAACTGCTGGATTGACATCTAAACTGCTCAGTATGGCTTTATAATGTCCTCCATTACTGCTTCTGAGGGTGAGGTGCAAGAGTTAGGAAGCAGGATCTCTGTTTCTCCATAGGTAGTCTATAGGCACATATGATCTCAGCAAGTCTTCAGCCACCAGGTCAGAAAAAATAAAATAAAATTAAAATCACAGAAAGATTGCAGGGTTAAAAAAACTGCTAAAATGGCAGACACACGCCATACAATAGCCAAAAACTACAGTTACACTTTCAGATTGAAGCCTGATCTTACTTGAACTATTTTAACAGAAGGCTTTTGTATCGGGGAGCCGGCGACGCGCTCGCTCCCTGTAGCGCTGCTGGCATCCTTGTCTCCTCAGCGTGTCCGGCGTTCTTCATCCCCTAGAAAATGAGCAGGGGGAACTGAGCATCGATGGCAATTAGTCGGCACTGAGGTGTTTAGATCTGATGGACATGGGTCACGTCACGTCATGTGACCCATCAATTAGACCTATTGAAACAGGTAACATGCTGGCCACAGGTTGCCTGTGATTGGTCTTATTACCTCACTAGCTTTCTCTGCATGTGTGACTTTGTCTGTTTGACTTCGGTTTGTATTTGACCTTGAACTGGTGTTACGCCTTGTACTTAAACGATCTCTTGGCTCCTGGCTCCTGACCGCTTGCATTGACTTCGATTTTGTATTAACCCTTTGTGCCTGTGTTACCTCCTGGCTCTTGACCTCGGCTTCCAGTTGTTCCTGTTGTTGTACTTTCCCGGCCTGGGAAACTTTGCGCTTCTGTTTGTTCTGTCTTTATCTTTTGTTTTCTTCCCTCGTTATTTCCTTCCTTTGGGCCCCTGCACGTACCTAAGCTAGGGACTACCGCCCAGTTGTACCCCGTCAGTTAGGACAGACCGTGCAAGTAGGTAGGGATAGAGGAGTGGGTGGAGTTTAGGGCTGCACTTTTCCCTACCTTTTCGTGACATCGTTTTAATGTTAGATATTTATGGGTGTTGAATGACCAGTGAGACAATAGGGGAGTGTCTGAGGGCCCATCACCAGGAGACTATAGGTCCTGAATCAGATAAAAGTGTAAAACCTGCAATAAAAACTAGAGATACATGAGAAGAAATTCTCATAGTCATTATGCTAACCTGGCTCAGGTGTATTATAACTGGCTGGGAAGAGCCTCACACCCATTATTGCCAAGACCATTCTCAGACCGTCCCAAATTGTAATATAAGATTTTATTTAGAGAAAGGGGCCAAACGTACTACTATTCTGTGAAGATAATGAGAGTGCCATTATCTGGAGGAAGAACACTACAATTGGTATTTCTCTTTAAATGGATTGTGTTAGGTCATAAACAATATCAATTTTTATGACCGTCTTGTTGTAGGAACTCTCAGTATGGGCTGCCAATACAAACACAATAAAGCGTGCACACAGGTTTATTGTCAATGGATTGTTTAAGGTTTTGTCCTGTCGGTCATGTGAAGCAGCACCTTTCCACATGTTAAGAACTGTGAAGGCCTATTCACACTTCTCCCCACCATTGAATCTAATGCGAACAATAGAGTCTTTAAGTCCTCATCTGTATTCTATAAGCAGCCCGTCCTTCCCACTGTGATCCATGCCATACAATAACCAGTGTTATCAAGGTTCTTGTGTGTGGTTTTGGCTCCTGATGTGCCCCTATTACCGGCTCTGATAAATAGCACTTCAATGAACTGAAATATAATGCTCTCTGTCAGACCCAATCACTTCCAATTAACCCAAGTTTGAAATGTAGGTAGGGGAGCGTTGAAATGCAAGTAAATAACATTTTGTTCAAATACCATAAATTCTCTCATTGTAAAGACAATGACCCTCAAAAGCCAGGTCCTCTGTAAAGGCATTATCTCTTTAGGGCCATGGGATAGGCCATCCATTGCAAGATGACAGGACTCTTTGAGGATTTGTTGAAATGGTGTTGCTGTTAGAGACACACTGTAAATGATCACTAATCATGAGGGAACAAAATGTATTTTGAAGCTAGACAACTAGATAGACAGACAGACAGACAGATAGACAGACAGACCCATCTGTATCTTCCATTATGGTTTCATGTCAACATATTTGCAATTAAACTAACTGAATAAACTTGCAATGAAGATCAGTTTCAATCCTTTCTCATGTATTTTGTCCTCTATCCTGTTCTTTCTACTTTTGCCAGCACCCAATATCATACCTCCCAACTTTTTGAAAGGTCAAAGAGCCTAGGGCTACACTGGTCCGTAACAACTGTCGTAGCCAGGATTGCTGATTATCGGCGATCCCATAGACATTAATGGGACCGCCGCAACAGTCGCAAGAAATCCAGGTTGCCGCATAGCCCTAGCCTTATGGTTCATTGTGTGAAAGTCAATTTTTTCGGTATATTTAAAAACTTTAATAGTTTTATAAGCGCACAATTGTGCAAAAAGTATCGGAATGAAGAAAGTTCTAAAATCCAAATTGCATCAAATAATTAAATAATATGCAAGGTGAGGCCAAATATACAGATAGAAACCAGACAAACACTTTCTTGATTAATATTGTAAAAGTAACAATGCAAATCTACACTAGTGTTGATCGCGAATATTCTAATCACGAATTTTTATCCCGAATATCGGCACTTCGAGAATTCGCGAAGATGTAGAATATAGTGCTATATATTTGTAATCGCGAATATTCTAGATTTTTTTATTCATCAGTAACCTCCCTTCTTGCTTGTGGGCCAATGAGAAGGCTGCAATATCTTTGTCAGAGCTTAGCAACATCCCTAGCAACCAATAGGAAAGTTGCCTATCCTTTTTGCAATTCTGAGAGAGAGAGCAGTGACATTCCTGTGCTCTGTGCTTTCATCTGGATCCTATTCCTTATCCAATTACATTAGATAGTTAGCTCATATATATAATACAGATAGTTAGTGGGAGATAGTCAGTGTAGGTTAGTGAGTGATATAGTGTAGCTGATGTTATGCAGGTAGTGTGATAGGGATTACTGTTTCTCTGCTGTCCATACATACATGCTACAGACACAGTGCTCTGATGCCACAACAATATTTAGTGCACCAATCAGTAATATCTGCTCAGACCTGATAAAATGTGAAGTTGCATTTATTGCGCAAAAAATATGCGCATCATTAGTTCCGATTTGCGCAATCGCGAAAATAATGAATGGAGATCATGAATTGTAGAATTTATTGCGAATATTATGCAAAATATCGCAAAAAGGAATATTGCCTATGCCGCTCATCACTAATCTACACCTCAGATCAAAAAGAGGGACATTTAAGGAGAAAGGGGACAGAGGTACGGGTCCAAAAGAGGGACTGCCCCTACAAAAGAGGGACACTTGGAAGGTCTGCAATATACTTAAAGGGAACCTGTCACCGGGATTTTGGCCATAGAGTTGGGGACATGGGCTGCTAGATGGCCGCTAGCACATCTGCAATACCCAGTCCCCATAGCTCTCTGTGCTTTTATTGTGTTTTTGATCCAAAACGTTTTGATCCATATGCAAATGAACCTCATATGTGTCCTGTATCCGGAGATGAGTCCAGCGGTAAGAGCCCAGCACCGCCCCGCGTCTTCCGAATCTCCTCCTTGCTGGCTGACGTCACAGAGCTGGAGCGCCGAAATCTTGCAATGTGCGAGCTAGCGCATGCGCAGTGTCGGCATCATGTTCATTCCCTGTGCTGGCATCAGTACAGGGAACGAACTACGCATGCGCTAGCTTGCGCATCGCGAGATTTTGGCGCTCCAGCTCTGTGACGTCAGCCAGCAAGGAGGAGATTCGGAGGAGGCGGGGCGGTGCTGGGCTCCTTTCCGCTGGATTCATCTCCGGATACAGGACACATATGAGGTTCATTTGCATATGGATCAAAACTTTTTTTAACACAATAAAAGCACAGAGAGCTATGAGGACTGGGTATTGCAGATGTGCTAGCGGCCATCTAGCAGCCCATGTCCCCAGCTCTATGGCCAAAATCCCGGTGACAGGTTCCCTTTAAACTGGCTATAACATCTAACATTACATGGCAGACCATCTAATGTGTTTCGAGGTGTCCTGACTTCCCCCTGATAGTAGATGTTGGAGGACAGAAGGACTGTTAGATTTCAACTGCCCTAACCAAAATCGCCAACGATCTGCTAGCTGCCAAAGCTAAACGTCACTACTCTGTGCTCCTCCTTCTTGAACTTTCCACTGCCTTTGACACTGTTGAGCACTCTCTCCTTCTACAAATCCTCCCTTCCCTCGACAGGGCCGGCGCTTCCATATAGGCAAGGGGGGCAATTGCCCCTGGGCCCCCGAGTCCTTAGGGGCCCCCCGCGCCAGCCAGCAACTAACTGTATTTTTGTGGTGGCAAGTGGGGGCACTGGCGGCTGGACAGTCACACAGGGAGATGAGCGCTTTCATTGTGGAAGCACTCATCTCCATAGTCATCTGTATCGCCGTCCTCAGGACAGCGATACAGATGGAAGTGCTGTGAGGCAGGGGAGGGAGAGGCGTGTCTCTTTCCCTTCCTCTGATAGGCTGCAGGCACTAGGCTAGCAGCCTATCAGAGGCCGATGCAGGTGGCGCGATGACGTCATTGCGCCGCCTGAGCCGTACAGCGCGGTACACAGTGGCCTGCATCGCATCGCTGCCAAGGAGGTAAGTATAAGTGTTTATTTAATTTTTTTATATGTGTACAATACTGGTGGCTACTGGCACATGATGGGGGAGCTCTGGCTACTGGCACATGATGGGGGGGCCTCTGGCTACTGGCACATGATGGGGGGGATCTGGCTACTGGCACATGATGGGGGGGATCTGACTACTGGCACATGATATAGGGGAGCTCTGGCTACTGACACATGATGGGGGGGCCTCTGGCTACTGGCACATGATGGGGGGCTTCTGTCTACTGGCACATGAGGCTCTGGCTACTGGCACATGATGGGGGCTCTGGCTACTGGCACATGATTGGGGGGGCTCTGGCTACTGTGACATGATTGGGGGGCTCTGGCTACTAGCACATGATATGGGGGGATCTGGCTACTGGCACATGGTATAGGTGGCTCTGGCTACTGACACATGATGGGGGCCTCTGGCTACTGGCACATGATAGGGGGGCTCTGGCTACTGGCACATGATGGGGGGCTCTGGCTACCGGCACATAATAGGGGGGGCTCTGGCTACTGGCACATGATGGGGGGGCTCTGGCTACTGGCACATGATAGGGGGGTCCTCTGGCTACTGACACATGATATGGGGGGCTCTAGTTACTGGCACATGATGGTGGGGGGGCTCTTATTACTGGCACATGATTGGGGGGCATCTATGAGGGCACATTTTACTGGCACATTATTTGGGGACATCTATGGGGCACTTATTACTGGCACATTATTGAGGACCCTTTTTACTGGCACATTGGGGGCACTTCTTACTGGCACATTATGGGGCATTTTATACTGGTACATTATAGGGGCACTAGGAGGGAGGGGGAGAGGAGCACTCTGGGGGCATTTACTGGGGGCACTATATAGGGGTAATTTATACTGGCACATTATGGGGCACTATGGGGACATTAGCTCAACTGGGGGCATTACAAAGGGGTATTTTTTGCACTGTCACATTATAAGGAGAATTATTTCTACTGGGGGGGGCATTATGGTGGGCTTTATTACTCCCCCATGGTATGAGACCCCTAGTAGCAGCACCAGCCTCTCTCTGCTCTGCTATCTCTCTGCCCATTCTCCAAATCCTTATTATGAAATATTTCTCATTAGGATAAAACACAACATCCGCTCCAATGAGCACCCCAGCCAAAGTGTTGAAATTGCCTCCGAGATCCCCAAGGGCCAAGTCAAGTAATTGTAAGTTTTCATGTGAAATACATTTAGCATATACTGTGCCACACAATATACAGTTTCTTCTATAAAAGTCATCAAGTGTCATGGGGGGGCCCTTATTGTTTTTTGCCCCAGGGGCCCATTTCACCTAGAACTGGCCCTGTCCCTCGGCATCGAAGACCTAACCCTCTCCTAGATCTTCTCGTACCTCATCAACAGAACCTTTGGCATTTCCTACTCATACACTATCTCCTTGTCACACCCCCTCTCTGTTGGTGTCCCTCAAGGCTCTGTCTTGGGTCCCTTACTTTTCTGCATTTATACATTTGGCCTGGGACAGCTCACATGGCTTCCAATACCACCTCTATGCTGATGACACTGAAATCTACCTCTCTGGCCCAGATGTCACTTGCCTGCTATCCAGAATCCCGGCATGTCTGTCAGTAATATCTTCACTCTTCTTCTCTAGCTTCCTAAAACTCAACATGGAGAAAACTGAATTCATTGTATTTCCTCCATGCCACTCAGCCCCGCTACCTGACCTGTCCATTACAGTTAATAGCACAACGCTTTCTCCAGTCTCACAGGCCCACTGCCTGGGGGGGTAACATTAGATTCTGCCCTGTCCTTTAAGCCACACATGCAAACCCTCACCTCCACCTGATGCTTTCACCTTAAGAACATCTCTCGTATTTGTGCCTTCCTCACTCCCGAGTCAACTAAAATACTAGTGCATGCTCTCGTCATCTCCTGCCTGGACTACTGCAACATCCTCCTGTGTGGCCTCCCATTCACCACTCTGGCTCCCCTCCAATCTATTATCAACTCCACTGCCCAGATAATCCACCTCTCCCCTCATTTCTCATCTGCCTCTCCCCTCTGCCAATCCCTTCACTGGCTCCCTATTGCCAAGCAAATTCAGTTTAAAATACTTACAACTACGTATAAGTCGGTCCACAACCTGTCCCCTCCTCACATCTCTCACCTGCTTTCTCGATACATCCCCACACAACCTCAGATCCTCGCAGGATCTCCTCCTCTGTTCTCCTCTCATCTTTTCTTCACACAATCGACTACAAGATTTCTCACGTGCCTCTTCCTTACTCTGGAACTCACTACCCCAACACATCAGACTCTCCCTAAACATCCAAACTTTCAAGAGTAACCTGAAAACCCACCTTTTCGGGAAAGCCTACCATCTGCAATGGGCACCTACTGTGTTCTCCCCTTCCCTTATACTGTAGATTGTAAGCTTTTGCGAGTAGGGTCCTCTACCCCTCTGTACAAGTCTGTTAATACTTTCTTGTTTATTGTATATTTATAATTGTGTAACCCATCTGGATGTACAGTGCCATGGAATTAATGGTGCTTTAAAATAAATAATAATAACATGCCCCATCCTTTTGTTCTCAAGGAGATACGCCTGCAGTATTGTCAGTTTTTGATATATAGCCCTTGACCCTGACTCAGACCCTATTCAATGGTGGTCAGACACAAGGGCAACAAGTGCATTGGTTACAATCAGTGGCATGGAGATTTGTTCTGACCATTCCAATTGGGTTCACAACTTTGCGTTTACAAATTGACATGAGGATGTAGTTATAGTCTCTATGGGCACATAGCTTGGCAGTTACAGTCTCTGATGGGCACTCTACTTGGCGGTTAGAAGTAATGGCACACATAGTGGTACAGTATCTGTTAAGCTCACAGAGCATGGGATGAATGCAGGGCCTCTGTGGCTTGCCACTGTCATGGTCTAATCACAATATTAGGCTTGGACAGGAAAACTACCCCCTTGTCAAAATAACATGTTGGAAGTGGTCAGCAAACACTTGCAGGATACACGGAGCCCTCAGTGATAGCCATGTTCTCCGTGACGGAGGCTCTCACCGGTACAAGAAGTATCATAGGGGGTCATTTATGACCATATATACGCATATAATATTATTACACTCCAGAAATACATCCAGGCCCCTCTTGAACTCTTTTAGTGAACTCACCATCACCACCTCCTCAGGCAGAGAGTTCCATAGTCTCACTTCTCTTACCGTAAAGAATCCTCTTCTATGTTTGTGAAGAAACCTTCTTTCCTCCAGACGCAGAGGATGTCCCCTCGTCACAGTCCTGGGGATAAATAGATTATGGGAGAGATCTCTGTACTGACCCCTGATATATTTATATATCGTAATTAGATTTCCCCTCAGTCGTCTTTTTTCTAAAGTGAATAACCCTAATTTTGATAATCTTTCAGGGTACTGTAGTTGCCCCATTCCAGTTACTACTTTAGATGCCCTCCTCTGGACCCTCTCCAGCTCTGCTACGTCTGCCTTGTTCACAGGAGCCCAGAACTGTACACAGTACTCCATGTGTGGTCTGACTAGTGATTTGTAAAGTGGAAGAACTATTATTATGTAGAAATATGAATATATTAGGCATATTCCTGGCGCAGATTACAGTGCAACGGTTAGTTACGCCGCAATCTGAAACTTTTCCCCACTCATGCCAGGTCTAAAAAAGTTATTTTCTATGCCTGTTTTAGGCTGGCTTACATTTAGACTGGCACTGGATGCGCAGAAGTTATGTAGAGGCCTGTGTCTCTTCATAACTTCAGTGGATCCAATGCCAAATATAGGGGTCTAAAACGCCAGTCTTAATAAATAACCCCTTATGTTCTTTTCACGTGCATCTATTTGATGCAACCCATTAATTTATTTGCCTTGGCAGCAGCTGCCTGACACTGGTTTCTACAACTTAGTTTGCTGTCCACTAAAATTCCTAAGTCCTTTTCCATGTCAAGGTTAGGGATCATTCACATGACCTAACTGTGTTTTGCAGTCAGCAAATTGCAGATCCGCAAAACACGGATGCTGCCTGTGTGTGTTTTGTAATTTGCGAAATGGTACGAGCGGCCCATTAAAAAAATGCCTATTCTTGTTCGCAAAAACAGACAAGAATAGGACATGTTCTATCTTTTTTGCAGGCCCACAGAACAGAGCAACAGATGCGGACAGCTCGTGGTGTGCTGTCCGCCTCTTTTGCGGCCTCATTGAAATTAATGGATCCGCTCCCGTTCAGCAAAATTGTGGAACGGATGTGGACCCATTCATATGGTCGTGTGAATGAGCTCTTACCCAGTGTTTTACCATTTAGTATGTACAGGTGACTTGCACTATTCCTTCCCATGTGCATTACCTTACATTTGTCAGTGTTAAACCTCATCTGCCACTTCTCTGCCGAAGCCTCCAATCTATCCAGATCCCTCTGTAGCAGTATACTGTCCTCCTCTGTGTCCAATATAGTCAAGGTACTAAAAGTGGTCCACAAGCACTCAACAGGATTCTCAATGTCTTTGCCTCTGTAGCGAGGCAACAAACACTGGTAGTGTCCAACTCTCCACAGATCTCAGAGTTCCCAAGAAAAAAGACTTTTTATTCTTTATGCAAATGAGAGCTTTAGTGCACCTAGAGGCATGACCTAATTGTACTGCAGCTTTCATTTGCATAAAGAATAAAAGTATTTTTTTCTCAGGAATGTCGCAAACAATTTTTACAAGACAGGTATCAACTTTACCATGCGGTATGCTTGGTTTAATTGTGTTAATCCTGCTCTTTAAATGCTCTTTTCTACACAGAAGTCCAGTAAAAAATTTGGCCAGCTAACCTGATAAATTAACTCAAAAATAGATGCTATCAAGCAAGTCCAATGTCAACATTCATGTACATTTTTATATATATATATATATATATATATATATATGTATATACCTAGCAAACTGGAAGGAGCCATTGTGAAGCTGTGAAAAAATACAGGATGGAAAGTAATATGGTTTTCATATAAAAAAAAAAAAACAAGATACAAAATCACAACCACATCTATAATCAGTAAATGAGTGCATCTGAGGATAGCCGGGAAATACAGATAGAAGACATTATATAAGAGGGGATGGACAATAATAGCATTCTTCTGAATCTAGAAACATGTTATATATGAAGACAGAAACTCGCCTTGAGTACAAAAACCAGACAGAACATATGAGGAGGATATTCCCAAGGGTACTGAAGAACATGAAAGAATTGCAGTATTATTATTTTTTTAAGTAAAATCTCAAAATGCCTCAGCCTTAAAGGGGTTGTCCCACTGGGAGAAAACCTGTTAATTTTCCTTTAGGGCATCTGGGCATCACATAGAGAGTTGCCCACTCAAGCACCCTCTATAAGGCAGAGCGGAGAGCGAAATAGCAGGCAGTGGCTCTCAAGCTGTTCACATATTACAAGGATAGCCATTCCTCTGGATGTCCATCATGTTGTATTACTGGGGAAAAGTTTCACTGACTCTTTCTACCCCTAACATCAGCTGTTGACTGGGGTCTCAGCAGCCACTCCTGTGGTGATGGCCCTATTAACAGGTCTGTCTGGAATAAGACAACTGTGTAGGGCATTACTTTTTTGTAATAAGGGTTCCTCAACGAAAAACTAATCACAGCAAGTTCTGCTGCTGCGGAGTATACCAGAGATCTGCTATAGTCAGTGGGAAAACCCCACAGCACCACCACAGGGCACATTAAATATTACACCATTCCAACTGCAATGAATAGACTGTCCAAATAATGCGTGGACATTCTGGGTCCTCCAGAGAAGCTCTTGATATCTGTACAGGTAACCTTCTCTATTTACTCAGAATGGTGGCTATTAGACTGTGAAAATTTCTGGTAAACACCTTAAAGGTCACAATGCTAAAGGAAATAATGAAGACCAATTGAGGAAAACTCTAGTTTTAGCTCCAAGGTCATAAATAAGACTCATAAAGGCTTAACATATAACAATATTTTACACACTAAGTGGGTAATTTCCATAATAACACAAAGCTCTTGTCTGTGTTGTCCGTGCCCATAACATTTTATTGGTTCTGCTTAGAAAAAAGAGTTGTACTAGCACACAGAAATAAGTTACTCATGGCTGTTGGCCCTGCCCTGGGTACAGACAATTTTACATCTCAACCATTATATTTTTGAAAGTCATCAAATAAAGCCCACGAAACCCTTGTTAAAGTGGTTTTCCAAGTGTTTAATACAGATGATCTATTCTCAGGATAGGTCATCAGGATCTGATTGGTGGGTGTCTGACACATGGCATCCCCTACCGATCAGCTGTTCTGTTTGAGGAGGCTGCGTTGCTGTCATGATTGCCATGGCCTTCTCACAGCTTACCAAGCACAGCACTATCCCATGGATAGCACTGTGCTTAGTATGGCAGCTCAGTCCCATTCACATGAATAGCCAAGTGAGAGACAAACATGACACAAATGGCCTGGGAAGAGGCAGCAACAATCACCGGAGGGTTGCAGCCTCTTCAGACAGCTGATCGAAGGGGATAGCAGGTGTCGGACCCCCACCGATCAGATACTGATCACCTATTCTAAAGATAGGTCATCAGTAGTGTTGACCAAAGCGAAGCTTTCGAAGTAGAATTTGGTCCTAATTTTAGGAAAAATTCAATTCTAAAGCTGAACTTCCTCGCACTTCGTGATAACTAAACATTTTTCCTAAAATAGCGGCTGGAGTTGTCTTAGAAAGAACGGGGGGAAAAAAACTCACCTCATCCATGTGTTCACGCAGAGGCAATTCACTCTTTTCTTGATTGAAAAAGACCTGCCAAAAGACCTGGGCTCAGTGTGATGACATCACCACACATTCCCAGAGTGATCACGTGGTGATAATGATGTCATCAAGATCAGCGCAGGTCCTTCAGCAGGTCTTTTTCAATCAAGAGAAGAGTGGACTGCCTCTGCACGAGCTTGTGGGTAAAGTGAGTAATTTTTATTTTTAAACCCAAAAGGCCATATTACCATTTTTTAACGGCCGTTAGATGGGTGCACTTCTTTCTAAACAGCCATTAAAAATGGTCTCATTGATTGATAGGCTGAATGGGGTTTTGCCATAGCAATCTGTGACAAATTAATTCTTGTCAAACTTCAGCGAAGCTGCCGAATTGAATTTTCCAAAACTTCGCACATCTCTAGCCATCAGTATTAAACACTCTTTAAACTGTGGATGAGGGATTGTGGCCAAGGCAGTTATATACGGTATAACCACAATGAACTACAGAGCAATGTCGTAAACCTGTAAATGATAATTTGTGGGAGTGTTACGGTACAAGTACTTTCACAAAATAGTGCTGACTATTGCCAACTGATGCTCTGTGTGACTAACTACCCCTAGTTTCTTCTCTCAGGCGCAGAGGATCAGTTTACACTGGGGCTCAGATCATTTCCAGTCACACCATTATGCCACCAGGGTAAACCCTATTAAAACCTTCCCTGCTTACTCCGGGATCCTCTTCTGAACTAAGCAAACACATAAGGGGTGGTGGGTCATGATCTCTACCATTTGTGGCGATTGTCTGCCTTCTATTCCTTCCCTGCCATCTTCTGCCCCCAGGCTCATATTTTTTTCTGAACAATAAAGGGGTTGAAAAGATATGCAATATTTTAGGGGGTGATTGTCAAACTGGTGTAAAGCTTTAGTTTTCCAAAGGAAAAATGAAAGGGGGAATCTGCTATGGGCAACTAAGCCAGTTTTCCGTTACACCAGTATTGATAAATCTACCCCTATGGTTTGAAATTCTGCATCATTCTTAAATTATTTGCATACTTTTAGTTTTAATTGAGCATTGCTGGAAAAGGTCTCCATACACTGCTGTGGTATTCCAGGATGTTTCTATAGATGGTCCATCAATTTTAGGTCAGTGAGGGTACGACCCCCCCCCCCCCCCTTCCCCATCCCTATAAACAGCTGTTGCCTTGCAGAAGTATTTCATCCTTTTTTTTGCTGGAATTTCCACCTATGAACCTAGCCTTAGACAACCTACTTTCAAATACTGTACATGGGAATTGTGAGTAAAGGGATAATTTCAACAGATTTTACCCCATAATTATTTCCACCACCTCTGACAAAAAAAAGAAAGAGTTTTCTAAATTAGTCATAGCTATTAGGCCCCTGCAGTGCTGCATACTTTATAAAAGGAACATAGACAAGCTCTTGCATTGTATGATAATGAGGGCATAGCTTTCCACTGGGTGTATTCAGGCTTTCCGAGTGTCCTAATGTATATTCACTAAAGGTGGGTTTACACCACACAATGTTACAGCCGATTGTCAGGAAGGAAGCGTTCCTTCCTGACAGTCGGCTGCTCGCTTAGTGAAGGAAACCGCTGGCATTTTAGCTTTCTGTTTGCGAGATCTGTTCAGGGCTCCCACAAGCGGTCCAAAACGGATCAGTTTTGCCCTAATGCATTCAGAAAGGAAAAGGATCCGCTCAGAATGCATCAGTTTGCCTCCGACCAGTCACCATTCCGCTGTGGAGAGGGACACCAAAACGCTGCCTGCAGCCTTATGCTGTTCGCTTGACGAACCTGGCACACAATGTAAGTCAATGGGGACAGATCCGTTTTCTCTGACACAATCTGGCACAATAGAAAACGGATCCGTCCCCCATTGACTTTCAATGGAGTTCATGATGGATCCGTCTTGGCTATGTTACAGATAAGGCTACATGCGTTGTTTGTTTCCGTGTTCATTACAGGTTTTTTTTGCGGATAGGATGCGGCCCCATTCATTTCAATGGGTCCGCAAAAAACGTGTGTTGTCCGCATCAGTATGTCCGTTCCGTTGCTCCGCCCCAAAAATTGTGCATGTCCTATTTTTTTTTCTAGTTTGCAGACAAGGATAGGCATTATTACAATGGATTGATGGCAAAAAAAACTGATGCCATACGGAACGTCATCAGTTTTTTTTGCGGATCCGCAATTTGCAACACATACGGTCGTGTGCATGTAGCCCAATACAAACGTATTCATGACGGATGCATGCGGTTGTATTATTGTAACGGATCCGTTTTTGCAGATCCATGACGGATCCGCCCAAAACGTGAGTGTGAAAGTAGCCTTTCATGCAGCGATCTCCTTCACAGTATGAGTACAAGGGATCGCTATTGTGATCGCTCATCCCCATACAGAATCATTGTTTATGGGCAGCAGATCGCTGTTTAGACATCACTATCTGCTGCCCAGAAATGATGATTGATGTGCCTGCATGAATGACAGGATCACTCGATGAATGAGGGTGATCGGCGGCACAAATAGATAGGCAGCTTGTCGAGAACGATAGTTCACAGGAACGGACATTCCCGAAAATGTGCCCAAAAATCGGGCAGTCTAAATCCACCTTTAATCAACCTGGCTTCACGCCTGCGCTTTCAAATCTGGCAGTCTGTTCCGGCAGAGGAACAGACTGCTGGAGCTCACTGTATCCGGTGTAGCTGGATATGACTGTGCATCGGCAGATCCCCATTCACTGTAATCAGATATGCCGGCTTTCGGACAGGCAGAAAAATTCTGCGTGTAGTATTTTTTTGTCAAGCCGAAACCTGGCATGCATGCCGGATACAGTGAATTCCTCTGTCGGAATTCAAAGCGCATATGTGAACCCAGCCTAAGCTAGCCCTAGTCCATTGCTTGATGGTGATGACACGTCTGACATCATCCACAGGTACTGTAGCTTCGGCAGCCTGCAAAGAGTCCTCACCTTTGTGGCAAGAACCATCCATGTCATTCTGCACGTTCATCCTTTTTTTTTCTCACTTCTGGAATCATTGGTTGATTAGGACTGGTGCAGAATGATGCAGAATGACATGGATGCCTCTTCCCCAAAATGGAGACCACACTGTACATGTGTGTGTTCTCTGCTTGAGTGGCCAGTGGGCTGGCTTAGCAAAGATGCATCAGGACAGCTGGAGGATTTGGATATGCCAAACAGACACTTGAGCCATCATTAGCATACAAAGTAGTATTTCAATAGCGGGTTTACACGGTCCGAGGAGCAGCCGATTAGCGGTAAGTCAGTTCCTTACCGACAATTGGCTGCTCGCTCAGTGGGGGTGAAGCGCTGCTTTACATGCAGCGATCACCTCCTTATGAGGACAAGCCTAATTTAGTTGCCTGCACAAATGACTGTTTCACCTGAAGAACAAGTGTTCTGCTTGTTCATCGGGTGATCAGCTGCATCTTTCAACGGTCAGATTTTCGGCAACGAGCATTTGCAGGAAAATAAGAACTAAACTTTAGATAACAGGATCCCTTTAATGTAGGAAGGTTCAGGATGTTACTCTAGAATACAGCTGCAAAGAGCGTCTCTCACATTGAGGGACTTCATGCATTAACTAGGCAGCCCCTTGATTTTAAAGGACATCATGTAATGCCTTCATTTCTCCTGAGGTGGCGCTGCAGAGAAATTAAACAACTGCCTCCAGTTCTCCCCAAATACTGTGAGACCCGTCTAACAAAAAGGGATTAATGAAAGTGAGTCACCAATTTAAAGGAAATCTGTCACCCAGATTTTGGACTATTACCTACAGTAATATATGGTCAGTGCTACAGATATGGAGTCCAGAATGCATTTTTTTATTTTCCTAATGCTCCCTATTCTCCCACTGTCAGCATATAAATCTGCACTGAAAAACACAGGACTGCAGTGTTGTTCTAACCGGATGGAGGACTCGTGCGCATGCACAGCAGTCCTGACAATGTGTTTCAGTGCAGCTCCGAGCACTGACCGTGGGGAAGCGGGGGCAGTTGTGTAATAAAAAAACTGTGATCTGATTCTGGACTACATATCTGCAGTACTGACCATGTATTACTGTAGATAATAGTCCAAAATCAGGCTGACATATGCATCAAATAAATAAATGGGACACATGCATTTTAATCATTTGAAGAATATGGGTTAAAACCAGAGACTCAGGACTGTAATGTCACAATGCTTATGTACAGATCCTGATCTTCTCACTGTAATGTTTGCAAAGCCCTTGACGAATGAAATGAGAGGAATGTGATTGATGTTAAATTCTAATGAGATATTAATAAAATATATTCCATCTTGTTTATGTGTTTTAATAGAGCAGAAGAGAGATGCACGAGGGCTACGCCCAGAGTACTTTGAAGGCTTTCAGCGTTGAAGAGGTTTTATGAAAGAACGTGATATGGATGAAAACCACTTCCCGCTGAAGACTGAGCATGATTAAACCTTCTCCTCTCCTGCCAAACAAAATCCTACTAGAACAGATTTCTTGAAGTGACAGCGGTTTAGTGTTTTGATTTAAGGTGCACTGGGGGTCTTTTGAAGACTGTCTCCCATAAGTTCTTTGCCCCCTCGACCTACCATCAGTCTTTGAGTTTGGCTTTCTGACTGGGACCTCCAGAACCCCCTTCAACCCTCCTCCTTTCCCAATATAATCCCACAGAGATGTGAAAGAAAATTGCTTCAGAACTCTTTGGTTAAATTTATTTTCCATGCTTGAAGTGGCCCAAAACTATGTCTAATAAATAAGCCTGCTGTGTGATTTACGACTGCTTGGGTCTGATTTAGAGGCAGGAGGGGAATATATTCTGCCTTTGGGAGTTCGGAGATCTGACTTGTAAGTGAGACCAGATGTTTTTTTCCTGTGTGTGGAAAAAAGGGGGAAAGTGAAGGAAGTTTGAAGAAGCAAGTCAAACAGAGTAACAGACAGAAAATGATATACGGTGAAATGGGAAAATAAAAGAAATCATTAAATTAAAAGATGTTGATGAGTCACAGAAAACAAAATACTCAGATAAAACTAATATGTGGAAAAGATGCCTGAACATCTAACTTTCATCCCCATCTTCCAGACAAATGCAGACAGACATATATTGCAATCACTACCGACTTTAATCATGTTCATCCAACTGGTTGATTAGCTATGTTCTCTATCAAACAAGTTTCTTCATCTGTACAGTCCACCAGTAATTCCTGGGGGTCTGCATACTGGAGAGATGACCCCATAGGGCAGAGTGACCTTCAGGCTGGTTCCTGTCCACTTTATATTCTAACTCAGTATTATTAGTGGATAGTAGTTCACACCAGCTATCGGTAAGAGGCATAAGGTGGGACCAACTTTACCGCAGGTCCAAATTACAGCCATGGATCTGTCTCAAGGAAACATCCTTGCATATACTATTACATTCCAAAAGCGAATAATTCTGACTTGAAAGTCATATCAATCAGATCCAGTTTTTGTCGATAAAAACTGACTTATTTAAGCAAGATTGGTGTACTGTGCCTTCTGCCCACTTCTGAACTTCCAGATGCATTCAAAATTGAGACGTCAAGCTCCACAACAAAGTGGATCTTGGCCTTTCAGCTAGTTAACATACTTTTTATGTTGCCTTGGTACTCTACGAGAAAAGTCACAAGACAAACTTGGGCTAAACTTTTCTAACAAAACACTATAAAAAAAAGCAAGAAAGTGAAAAATTAAGCGTGATGGGGCATTGTGGCCTCTTGGTCTTCTATATTTCTCTCCTGAGCGATCTCACACACTCTATGTCTTTTACCTTCTCTCTTACACATACTCTGTCTCCTGCGAGCCGGCCTGTTTGATAAATATGATACTTAGAAATATTCCTCCCGCTAGACAGCAAAGCCTTGCAGTAAAAATGATATAATCTTTCACCAGACTCCACTGAATCAAGGCTGAAATAGAGCCCAAGATTCTGCAAGACAGGAGAGGGACACTGGAAATGTTTAACCCTTTATCCACCTCTACTTAAACTGAATACGCTGCATACGCTAAGAGCTTAGATATAGTTAAATGACTGGATATTGTCTATTAGCAATTATTTATAATTGGAAACTGTTTTATAAAATAAAAAAATGGACCCAAAAAACCTACTATGATAAGTGGCATCCGAATGTCATGGCAGCACAATGGGTACCCCATTGCCCTATTCTACCAATAATGCTCAAATCTTTATTTTACTTACATAACACCAATATATTCTGCAAAGCTCACAATCTAGATCCTGTATCAGTATATCTATGGAGTATGGGAGGAAACTGGAGTAGTCGGAGGAAGACCACACAAACACAGGGAGAACATGGAGATGTTGTCCTTGGTCAGATTCAAACCTAGGACCTCAGTGCTGAAAGGCACCAGTGCTAACCACAGAGTGACGGTGCTGCCCATCTTATTCAAAGTTGATTAAAACTGGTTAGTTTTTTTAGGGGGATATTATATACTACATTTTAGGCATCGAAAGGGCAGTGATGCTAAAATGCAAATGTAGGGAGTGCATTATTGATGTATGCACCACGTAGGAAAGAGAGTGGGTCATCACAAAGATCTAAAAATGGGACCCTCAAATACAGTGCTGGTTTTGCCACTGATGACAAATGCCTGGTGTTTCTTCCCTTTGCATACCCCTTCCCGGACTCTCAGACCAATTTCCCATACCTATGTTTGCAAACAAGTAGCAAAGGGGATAAGACCAACCAGGGCTGGGCCCTTTCTACCTATGGTTCTCTTAACAGTTGTTACCAACACATCTGTTTAAGAAGATTAATGAATGCAGAGTCAGTTTTCTCCTGTTTCTAAGAAGCTACCCAATGTCATGTAGATGCTACCCAGAGACAAAGCTGGAAATGAAGGGAAACTAAGCATTATATGGGACACAATAAAATCAATGGACCATCCACATAACATTCAAACAAGCTGGGTCATCCAGAGAGGGAGAAATTCTCTTTGTAGCCATTCTCAGATCCAAATCAGGGATCCAGTCACTATTAAAGGGGTTGTGTCATATCAGACACTGGTGGCATATCACAAGGACATGCCAACAATGTCAGACAGGTACAGGTCCCACCTGTGGGACCCGCTCCTATCTAGAGAACTGGGTCCCCAAAGTGGAGAAAAGCACGCCACGCATGCATGCTCAGCTATTTTTTTAAGTCCCATAGATATAAATGGAAAGCGCACCATGCGAGCACGGCCACTGCCCTATTTATCTCTATGGGACTGTCGGAAATTGCCAAGCAAGCTCTCCGTTCACTTTGGGGATAGGAGTGGGTCCCAGAGGTGGGACCTACACCTATCTGACATTAGTGGCATATCCTAGTGATAAGCCACCAATGTCTGAGGTAAGACAATCCCTTTAAATCAGCTCTGATGAGATATTTAAAGGAGTTTTCGAGTTGTTAAAAAGGTCACAAAAATAGGGGAGAGAGGTTCAAAAATAATAACCTATACTCACCAGGGATTACCCTACCGTTCCAGTGCTGCCACTCTGGTCTTCACTTCCAGTCTGTGTTTACTTGACGGCAGCGGTGATGTAGCCTCACATGACCGCTACAGCCAATCACTTACCTCAGCAGTATACGCCACAAAACCCTTGAGGCCAGTGATTTACATAGACAATGTAAATAAAAGGCAATAACGACCTAAGAATAAATAGTAGGAAATTATTCTAAATTATTCTAAATATAACATTTAATATTTAGATAGAATTTCCAGCTATTAAACAAATTCAAATAAATAAAAGTTTTGGTCCTTTAAATTATTTCATGTACAACTAGAAGAAAAACAAAAATCACCGGACCCTCTAAATTCATAGTTCCAGTCCTTGGACCTATAAGTTAATAGGCTACTTACTATATGAGTACTACTAAACTGACAGTCTCCCTTATCCGACCTAACAATGGTTATTCACAGGAGTCAATCATCTCGAATATCCATATAAGTAGTATTGAGCGAATCAAAGTGTCCAAAGTGGACTTTAATTCTAATTTCAGAAAAATTTGATTCGACGGAAAGCTGAATTTCCTCATGCTTTGTGGCAACCAATCAATTTGACCTCAAATGGGGTAAAAAAAAAATTATATTCACCTCATTGAGTGCTAAGAGCCTACCACTGCCATCTTGATTGAAGATCCCGCACAAAATCTTGTGCACAGTGACGCATGACGTCACCCGGCCAGCTGACGTGATGACGTCATCACTCGCCATGCGACATGTCAAACTAGATCTTCAATCAAGATGGCGGCGGCGGCAGGCTCTTTGCGGTCAAATGGATAAGGCAAGTATGATTTTATTGTTTTTTAAATTATAGACCCTAATATTAATGTCAGATGCCGCAATCAGCAAAAAAAAGCGGCATCTGAGGCATACAATGACGAGGAGCTGCGCAATCGCCATTCCCTGTGATTGCACTCTCTACTTACAAAGAAATTTGTCACAAAGCAAATTTTTGGGTAAAATTCGGCAAAGCAGCCGAATTGAATTTTCAAGAACTTCGCTGAACTCTATATATAACCCTTGCCCCATTGGTAATGGTTACGGAATAATGTCTTAGTCTGCTAAGGCTTCTTCTTTTACACTAGCGTTAGGCTTGTCGGCCCAGCCCCAGTCACTATAACTATACCCTGCTGGAACAACCTGCCGGGCAAGCCTAACGCTAGTGTGAAAGAGGCCTTAAGAAGATGACTCTGTCCTTCTGTTGATATCAAGGATTACTGATGGTCACCTCGTCTTCCTCTGAAGGAACAATTGGAGGCGATACAGATGAAAATGCTTCTCCTACACAGAGTTATTCTTAATTGTTTTCAAAGAAAAGGACAATTATGACAATCATACTGCTTTTAAAAGGGTCCTGCTCATGCCAAGTACACAAGATAATAAGACACTGCCAGAAATTCTATGTGATTAGAACAATGAAGGTTTTGTGTAATGGATGGGACATAAAGTCCCTTGTATTGAAGTACTTTTTTAAATTTTCCTGCTCGTTATAAAAAATACTTAAGGCCAGCCCTGCGCGTTATCAAAGGAGGGCATACAATTTTAGGCCAATCATTCACATTCTCAAAGGGGGCATAAAACTTCTACTTGTAAACAGGGCTGCTCATAGTCTAGGGGTGCACATATTAATTCTATTCCTGTAAAAAAGGGATGCAGTACAAACCTTTTTTGGGTATTAGGCTATTTATTTATTTTACTTAGTTATATAGCACCAATATATTCCACAGCGCTTTACAGACATTATCATCAACAGTGGGGTTCACCATCTAGATTTAATCCCTATCAGTATGTCTGTGGACTTATTCAAAAGTCTATAGATAAGGTCTTGAATAGTATCAGCCACTTGCTTTCTTCCCTTCTTCTGTGCCAGTCTTTACAACATGACATCCTCAGAGTCTGACCTTCTCAACATGACCTCGTCACCTCTTCTGAACTTGTCTTCTGGTCTAGATCCTGGCATCTTACATTTCCTCAAGTCGCTGATGTCCCTCCCATGACTTGTCTTTTCTTCTGGAGGACTTTATTTCTATTCTGCTGCTACAGCCTTTGTGTAGACCATCCTTGGGACAGGGCTAAAATGTCATAAGAAAGAGCAGCTATGACGTGGCATTGCTAGTTGGGTCATATTCCAATTACAAGGAGCCTGCTATATACACTTACAAGAGAACCCTCTGCATCAAGTGTCTCTAGATACCACCTACATTGCGGGGAAGTCATTATTATGGGAAATGAAGTAATGTACTGCCATACAGGGGACTTAATGTCCCATTTATTACACAAGTTCATTGTTCTAATTACATATAATTACTGGCAATATCTCACACACAACCTTGTGCACTTGGCACACCATGCATGCTTCCTCCAACAAATGCTTTACTACTATTGCACTATGTAATGTATGGCAATAATCAAAGTGACCTCTACATACTGTAGTACCAGGCTTTGTTTTTGACCTCTACATAGCACCGGTTTTTGTTTCTGATCTCCAAATAAAAGAATAAATACTAGTAAAACACCAGAGCTGCCAGATAAGTGATTGAGTTGAGCTATATTTCATAAATCCACTCTTACCGAGAAATCCTAGTAACACTGCTCTTTGACCAGCCATGAAGACATTTGGGTGAGAGGGTCAACGAAATCTTCTGCCAACGAGTAAAGTGATATATGAGCAGACATCTGTGTTTACTCTGCACAAACAAGAGCTCAGACAATGGGTTACCGCCTATTCCACATACAGCATCCCTGGCCAAGAGTGTGTTTATGATTTGTGTAAGGAGATGCAAGAGGATTGACACAGAGACTTAATTAACAACATAAACCATTCTGTGACTGGAGTGTCCTGCAGGATGCGAGAAACAAACAGAAACACATCACCCAGTGACATGTACTGGAACCGCCATGAACGGAAATCACAAGAGAATATAATATAACACCATTACTAAACTGCAAAAGATATTTCATAATGACTAAGCGCACGCCATAAACCTATCAGCAGACAAAATATATCACAACACAATACTATCATTGCAATTTGTTTGGCATGGACTGCCTTACTAAAATTTAAAAAGCAATTCCCCCAAAACTGAAAAAAAAAGATCCGTACCTATCAAATGTGAAATTATCTATATATTCTGTACCGACACTTCTTAGCTATCATTTTTTCTATAGCTCGGGGATTTTCATACAGCTTTCCTAGAGGTCTGCAGTGATACAGGAGTCAGGGAGGTATCACTGTAAAACTAGAATGGTTTGTCAGTCTGGAGTCTGGGACAGATAGGTGACCAATAACCAGGGACAGACTGGCCATAGACCCTACAGGAAAACTTTGTTGTGGGCCAATGCCAGAGGGCCGCCTTTGCCCACTCACAGCGGCTAGTCAGGTAAGTAATGATCTAATGCTCCCTGAGTTAATTAACACTGAATGTGTCAAAAACCTGTTTACCTGGCCGGCGGCCATAGGTACCCTCCTGCTTTTTGAATTCAACTGTATTGCCATCGTGATTCAATGGGAGTAGAAGGACGGGACGTTGGAGCTGGCGCTGGGCACCACGGAGGGACAGCTTCTAGGGAGGTATTTTGTGCTGCTGGAGCATTATTTTGTGTTGTACTTATGGGCAGACTGGGAACTTAAAGTGACCATGAAAAAAAAACTTAAAGTGGCCCCATGTTGTAGGCAGGTCCAAATTATCAGAAGGTGGGGCAACACAAGTTGCCAGGGACACGAGAAGTAGGAGTCTTCTGCAATATTGTAGTGCAGTACAAAATACTGCCTCAGCAGAAGCAAATACCACAGGGCAGCACAAAATACTGCCACCTTCTCCTCATTCTGAGGTCAGTGATACAGTTGAGTTGAGGAGGTATCCTGTGGCAGTAGGCCAGGTGCATAAGTACCTGATGCATTAAAGGGAACCTGTCACCAGGATTTTGGGTATAGAGCTGAGGACATGTGCTGCTAGATGACCGCTAGCACATCCGCAATATCCAGTCCCCATAGCTCTGTGTGCTTTTATTGTGTAAAAAAAAAACAACGATTTGATACATATGCAAATTAACCTGAGATGTGTCCTGTCCCTGACTCCTCTTAGATACAGGACTTATCTCAGGTTAATTTGCATATGTATCAAATCGTTTTTTTTTACACAATAAAAGCACACAGAGCTATGGGGACTGGATATTGCGAATGTGCTAGCGGCCATCTAGCAACCCATGTCCTCAGCTCTATACACAGAATCCCGGTGACAGGTTCCCTTTAATGCTTAGAGCATCAGATCATTATATACCAGGCTGGCAGCCATGAGGAGGGCTCGGGCGGCCCCTTGGGCATCAGCACACCGGCAAATTTCCCTGTTGGGTCTATGGCCAGTCCACCCCTGGCTGTACTATGGTATTTAGTTCTGCTGGGGCAGTATTTTGTGCCACAATATGGTATTGCTGGCTCTGTCTAATTGTGTTGCTCCTCCTTCTGTTGGTTTGGACCTTCCTACAACATGGGCCCACTTCTAGTTTTTTCCAGGGCCACTTTGAGTTCCCAGTCCACCCCTGCTGATAACCCATGTGGGAGCTGTAAAGGTGGTCACTTTTGGAGAGATTCAAATCTTGGTCATCTTCTTATATTTCCATTCCTTCTACATTGGACTGAACGTGCCATCGGTGGTCATTGTTGAACTCAATAATGTCAACCTAGAAGATCAATTTTAAAGTGGTTTTAAAGTTTTATAAAAAATAAAGCAACTTTTTAATATACTCTGTAGTTTGATTCCTCTTGTTTTCACGATGTCTGCTTGCTGTCAGTGAATAGTTAAAATTATTATTAACGGAGGTTGAAAATCCATTCTGATGTCATCCTGCTCACAGGGCTTGTTATTATGCATAAATGTAGGACACACCTAAGTATACATGACAGCCGCATTCATTGCCCCATAAAACTGTCAGCTACAGTGCCTACATAACAGTGTCAGTGCCCCACAACACCTCGAGCCACATTGCCTCTATAACAGTGCAAATCACAGTATACATTTAACTGTGCAAGCCACAGAGCCCCCTATTATTCCAGCCATACAGCTCCTCACAGCCCCCATAAATCACTAGCCCCAGGGTTCCCGTATGGATAGTACCAGCACCATAGCCTCCATTACAAGCCACAAAGTCCCCAGTTTCTCCCACAACCTACAACATAGAAGACTCCAGTCGTTCATCTATAACAGCTACAGAATATTTTTGCTCTAAAGCAGAGCTTAATGCTCATTTGCCATTTCACCCAATTTCCCCATATACACACATGCGTGCATGTTTCATATTTCAATGGGCAGAAGATAAAAGCCACTGACAAAAATCTGCAATCCAACATGCCTGATCCATCCTTCCACTGACATCTGCAGTCTGTGCACAGTTGGTCCCACCATCTGCAAGTTGGAGTGCGCGTTCACAGGATAGCAAGGTAAACCAGTGGATCTACAGCCTGCCAGCGGCGATCATTCTAAATGCGATTTTTTTAACCCATGAAAGGTATATCAGACGCTGTTTTGTTAACAGCATCTGATATACCTGCTACCTGGTCCTCTGGTGGTCCCTTTTGCTTGGATCGACCACCAGAGGACACAGGCAGCTCTGTAATAAGTAGCACCAAGCACCACACTACACTACACTCTACCCCCCCTGTCACTTATTAACCCCTTATTAACCCCTGAACACCCCCCTGTCATTGATCACCCCCTGTAAGGCTCCATTCAGACGTCCATATGTGTTTTGCGGATCCGCGGATCCGCAAAACGCAGACACCACGGATCTGCAAAACACGGACACTGGCAATGTGCTTTCCGCATTTTGCGGATCCGCACATTGCCAGAACTATATAGAAAATGCCTTTTATGGTCCGCAATTGCAGACAAGAATAGGACATGTTCTATAGGCTCTACAAAAAACGCAGTGTTCGCCGGATCAGGCCTGATCTTGTGCGCACACTTGCATTCAGTCCACCCCACCGCAGTGACAGAATTTAAATTTTTCTGATCACGGCAAAAACACCGTAAAATCGCTGCGGCGCTATAAAGATCACTTTTTAGGGGCATGGGGAGTTCATAGAAGATTTTTATTTATTTTTTGGCACAAGTTAGCGGAATTTTGTTTTTTCTTTTTTTCTTACAAAGTACCATATTCCACTAACTTGTGACAAAAAATAAAATCTCACATGAACTCACCATACCCCTCACAGAATCCAAATGCACCAAAAATTTTAGACATTTATATTCCTTCTCACGCTTTAGGGCCCCTAAAATGCCAGGGCAGTATAAATACCCCATAAGTGACCCCATTTTGGAAAGAAGACACCCCAAGGTATTCTGCGAGGGGCATGGCGAGTTCCTAGAATATAATTTTTTTGGCACAAGTTAGCGGAAAATGTTTTTTCATTTTTTTTCTCTTACAAAATCATTTTCCGCTAACTTGTGCCAAAAACTATACAGTCTAGGAACTCGCCATGCCCCTCACGGAATACCTTGGGGTGTCTTATTTCCAAAATGGGGTCACTTGTGGGGTATTTATACTGCCCTGGCATTTTAGGGGTCCTAAAGCATGAGAAGAATTCTGGATTCCAAATGCCCAAAAATGCCCTCCTAAAAGGTACTCATTGGAATTTGGGCCCCTTTGCGCACCTAGGCTGCAAAACAGTGTCACACATGTGGTATCGCCGTACTCAGGATAAGTACCGCAAAGTGTTTTGGGGTGTATTTTTACATATACCCATGCTGGGTGAGAGAAATATCTCTCTAAAAGACAACTTTTACTATTTTTTTATACATAGTTGTCATTTAACAGAGATATTTCTCTCACCCAGCATTGGTATATGTAAAAATATACCCCAAAACACATTGCCCTACTTCTCAGGAGTACGGCTATACCACATCTGTGACACTTTTTTGCAGCCTAAGTGCGTAAAGGGGCCAAAAGTCCAACGAGTACCTTTAGGCTTTACAGGGTTGCTCACAATTTAGCCCCGCCCAAAATGCCAGAACAGTAAACACACCCCACAAATGACCCCATTTCGGAAAGTAGACACCCCAAGGTATTCGCTGAAGGGCATATTGAGTCCATGAAAGATTTAACTTTTTGTCCCAAGTTAGCGGAAAGGGAGACTTTGTGAGAAAAAAACTAAAAAAATCAATTTCCGCTAACTTATGCCCAAAAAAATAAACTTCTATGTACTCGCCATACCCCTCACGGAATACCTTGGGGTGTCTTCTTTCCAAAATGGGGTCACATGTGGAGTATTTATATTGCCCTGGCATTTTAGGGGCCCTAAAGCGTGAGAATGCAAATGCCTAAAAATGCCCTCCTAAAAGATACTCATTGGAATTTGGGCCCCTTTGCGCACCTAGGCTGCAAAAAAGTGTCACACATGTGGTATCGCCGTACTCAGGAGAAGTAGGGCAATGTGTTTTGGGGTGTATTTTTACATATACCCATGCTGGGTGAGATAAATATATCTGTAAAATGACAACTTTGCATAAAAGAAATGGGAAAAGTTTTCTTTTACAGAGATATTTATCTCACCCAGCATGGGTATATGTAAAAATACACCCCAAAACACATTGCCCTACTTCTCCTGAGTACGGCGATACCACATGTGTGACACTTTTTTGCAGCCAAGATGCGCAAAGGGGCCCAAATTCCAATGAGTACTTTCAGGATTTCACAGGGCATTTTTACGCATTTGGATTCCAAACTACTTCTCGCGCTTTAGGGCCCCTAAAATGGCAGGGCAGTATAAATACCCCACATGTGACCCAATTTTGGAAGGAAGATACCCCACGGTATTCCGTGAGGGGTATGGTGAGTTCATGTAAAATTTTATTTTTTGTCACAAGTTAGTGGAATATGAGACTTTGTAAGAACAAAAAAAAAATTATAATAATCATTTTCCGCTAACTTGTGACAAAAAATAAAAACTTCCATGAACTCACTATGCCCATCAGCGAATACCTTAGGGTGTCTACGTTCCGAAATGGGGTCATTTGTGGGGTGTTTCTACTGTCTGGGCATTGTAGAACCTCAGGAAACATGGCAGGTGCTCAGAAAGTCAAAGTGCACATTTTTGCACCATAGTTTGTAAACGCTATAACTTTTACCCAAACCAATAAATATACAGTTATTGCAATTTTTTTATCAGAGACATGTAGAACAATAAATGTAGAGAAAAATTTATATAGAAATGTAGTTTTAATTGAAAAATTTTACAACAGAAAGTGAAAAATGTAGTTTTTTTGCAAAAATTTTGGTCAATTTTGATTAATATTAAAAAAAGTAAAAATGTCAGCAGCAATGAAATACCACTAAATGAAAGCTCTATTAGTGAGAAGAAACAGGGGCAAAATTCATTTGGGTGGTAATTTGTATGACCGAGCAATAAACCTTGAAAGTAGTGTAGTGCAGAATTGTAAAAAGTGGTCTGGTCATTAAGGGGGTTTAAGCTAGGGGGGCTGAAGTGGTTAATAAAGTCTAACATTTAGACAAAGTGGACATACTCTAGGCTAAAGATGCATCAAATGCATCGCAGTGGCTGATGCTGGATGCTAATTTGATGCACCTTATAGTATAGCCTAAATAAATAGCATCTATTAATTGACATCATTTGCACCAGAATGTTGCACCAGGGCCAATTGTTGCACACATCTTAAGCCACAATGTTTTCGGCAAGGCAGACCTCTTGTAGAAAAGTGCCTAAAACAATTAATAAGTGTGGTACAAATCATACATGCCAGACTTCTGGTGCGTCTTGATTACTAAATCTCCCCTAGTATCTCCAGGAACAAGCCAATAATGTCCTACAGACTCTGAAATACTTCTTATCCTTCAAGAGCGGCTTGTGGTAAGGCCTGTGTAGTTCTTGATATCCACTGAGCCTCCGTTATTTTTCCAATCTCTTGCCCACCACTAAAGTGGACAATATCATGACATATTCTGCAATTATGTCGTTATAATTAAGTAAATACATGAAATATGAACATTTTTCGGTCACTAGGATTAATTTCCTAATTATGTATTTTTCACATTCTGACTTTAAGGGGGTTTTCCAGTCCCTTTATATATATGGCCTATCCTTCGCATAGGCCATCAATATCTGATCGGTGGAGGTCCTAAACCCCCACGATCAGCTGTTCTGCTTAAGCTCATGAATGGGAGCAGCGCTCCAACTACCAGCTCCATTCACTACACTATAGATCAGGCATGCTCAACCTGCGGCCCTCCAGCTGTTGCAAAACCACAACTCCCAGCATGCCTGAATAGCCTACAGCAGGGCATTGTGGGAGTTGTAGTTTTACAACAGCTGGAGGGCTGCAGGTTGAGCATGCCTGCTATAGCTGTGTACTTCCAGCATCAGAGCTACTGCAGAACAGATGATTGGTGGACATGTTGGTGTATTGATATCTGATTGATGGGGGTTCGACAGCCCACACTCCCACCAATTATCCGTTTTGCTGAACAACCCCTTTAAAGAGTGCTGCTAATAACAAAATCATATCCTACTAGCCTGTCATCTGATTTTTTTTTTTTTATAATCAAGGCCCCGGGTAAGAGAAAGAACAGACAGAGTCTTCCATAAATGTTTAAAAGGATTTAGTGGCCTTGCTAGAGTCCATTCATCATGTGCATGGCCTTCTGGGAATGCTCAATCGTCCCTGTGTGCTCTTCTCAGGACTGCTTCAGACATAAACAGAAGAATGACTTATACAACATATTTCGAGGATTGAAATCACTGTTTTATAATCTGTCTTTCCTGGTCATGGAAAAGACATGGTTAGCTGCTTTCTTAAAATTTTCTCAAAGTGGATCTTCAAGGGCCTATGTAACCTTTATAGAAAGTTTTAAATGAAGGGATCTGTAAGAAATCCTAATTCTGCGAAACTACTGGTTGCAATTACATTCCAATTGGTAATTATACCTATGATTGGAAATGGGAAGCAAAGAGAAGAATCACATGACACTTTCTGGGATTCTGGATTCTATATGCTTATTGGTAATAGTGGTTCCATAGGTATCTTCTAATTTAGAATTGTTGGACATCTGATGTAAGACAAAAAGGTATTTTTTAATATAAATGGGTCTACTCTATAAAAATGTGAGCCTTTCCTCTTTAATTTCATTCTGGTACTCAAAAAAGCATTTTGGAGAAGTCCAGTTGATGCCACAGTCCAGCAGTCCCCATGTTTTGTCATCTGAAACTACATTTTGTACCGATTGCATGGCACTCCAAAAACAGGTGACAGGTAGGATTCATGACAAAACTATAAGAAAAAAACAGCACTTGGAAAGTGATGCTCAAACAGATAAAAATGTATTGATGGCACTCCACAAATGAGAAACAGTGAAGTTTTGATCTACTCCCAGACCTTCCTTAGACCTTAGGAATACATCAATACCTGAAACTGGCAAGCAGCAGTGATAGAAGCAATGGGACAAGTGATCACTATTCTCCAACCATGGTGGTCACATTTCCTAGTACTTCTCTATAGATGCATTGAGATGGAAGGTCTGGGATCAAACCAAAACATTGCAGTTTGACATTTGTGGATTGCTGCCAATACATTTTTATCTATTTGATCTATTTCTTCAATCCTTCTTTACCATTGTCAACTGAAGCTAAATAAATGTCTGCAGGAGCCTATGCTAGATAGAAATGAAATCACCATATTTACAGATTAGATTCTCAACAGCTTTCCATACTCTAATTTGCTTATTGGGATGGACACCTAAAGAACCAAGTATGTAGCCTATCTGGCCCAACAAGATGCACATGTACGTTTTGTGGTCTCTTTCTGTTTCCTGCCAAGTTCTACAGATCATTTTAGATGTTAATCCTTTGGTGCAGGTCCCCTAAAGACTACATATAAAGTCATAGGCCACCTCAGGTTTTATCTTTGAGACAATCTCCCCTCAGTGGAGGAGGCTTATGCATTTACATGCAGCAATCTCCTCCACAGTATGGGGAAGAGTGATTAATAATGCTATTACTCTTCCACATACAGAATGATTGCTTGCCGGCAAGAGAGTGCTCTTTAGACAGCACGATCTGCTGCCGGCAAACAATGATTTAGGTTACTTTCACACTGGCATTTTGGCTTTATGCATCAGGGTCCAAAACGGATCAGTTTTGCCCTGATGCATTTTGAATGGAAAAGGATCCCCTCAGAATGCATCAGTTTGCCTCCGTTTAGTCTCCATTCCGCTTTGGAGGGAGATACCAAAACGTTGCCTGCAACGTTTTGGTGTTCGTCTGACGAAACTGAGCCAAACGTGTTCTATGACACAATCTGGCACAATAGAAAACGGATCTGTCCTCAATTGACTTTCAATGGTGTTCAAGACGAATCCGTCTTGGCTATGTTACAGGTAATACAAACGGATCCGTTCTGAACGTATGCAGACGGTCGTATTATCTGAACGGATCCGTCTGTGCAGATCCATGACGGATCCGCACCAAACGCGGGTGTGAAAGTAGCCTTAGGTGACCGCACCAACGATCCCTTTACCCGATAAACAAGTGTTTCGCTCGTTCATCGGGTAATCGGTGGCAGATTATCGCTAATGAACGTTCCCACAAACACTTGTTAGTGATAAACTTTGCGAAGTCTAAAGGGGCTTTCAGAGGTTCCAGAGGGGAAAATACACCAAATTTTCCACCTAGAATAACTTCTCCACCTAAAAGGGTTGCTTGCTTTGGACAAACCTTACTTATTAAAAGCATCTGTAGATGATAAGGTGATCATAAAGTGGCCACCTGCTTAGACCTCAGGCAACCAGCTGGGATTTATAGTGAAACCTGGCAGTAAGGCCCCTTTCACGCGGGCGAGTATTCTGTGCGGGTGCAATGCGTGCGGTGAACGTATTGCACCCGCACTGAATCCTGACCCATTCATGGGGATGTGCACATGAGCGTTGATTTTCACGCATCACTTGTGCGTTGAGTGAAAATCGCAGCATGCTCTATAATGTGCGATTTTCACGCGACGCAGGCCCCAAAGAAGTGAATGGGGTGCGTGAAAATCGCATAGCATCAGCAAGCAAGTGCGGATGCGGTGGGATTTTCACGCATGGGTTCTAGGTGACAATCTATTCACTGTATTATTTTCCCTTATAACATGTTTATAAGGGAAAATACTAGCATTCTGAATACAGAATACATAGTATAATAGTGCTGGAAGGGTTAAAAAAAATAAAAAAAATTAACTCACCTTCTCCTCTTGATCGCGTAGTTCCCAGTCTCTTTACTTCTTTAATGATGAGCTGTGGGCTGAACGACCTGTGGTGACGTCAGATCACATGCTCCAATCACATGGTCCATCACCGTGGTGATGGAGCATGTGATCTGACGTCACCACAGGTCCTTTAGCCCACAGCTCATCATTCAAGAAGTAAAGAGACCGGGAACTACGTGATCAAGAGGGGAAGGTGAGTTAACTTTTTTTTAACCCCTCCAGCACTATTATACTCTGCATTCTGTATTCAGAATGCTATTATTTTCCCTTATAACCATGTTATAAGGGAAAATAATACAATCTTCAGAACATCAATCCCAAGCCCGAACTTCTGTGAAAAAGTTCAGGTTTGGGTACCAAACATGCGCGATTTTTCTCACGCGAGTGCAAAACGCATTACAATGTTTTGCACTCGCGCTGAAAAATCGCGCATTTTCCCGCAACGCACTCGCCTCTTATCCGGGCCAAAAATAAGACGCCCGTGTGAAAGAGGCCTAAGTGCTGAATTTTCCTGCAGCTCCATCACAGGAGAAACTAAGCATTGCCCTGTACCTATTCAAATCTATAGGTTTTCTGTGTGAGGCAAGACAGGACAGGCCCTCCAGGTCTTGAGACTCTTTTCTTCCCTCTGGCCAAAGGATCACCCATAAGAACCAGTATTGTGAATGTCATGGGTCCTTCTAACATGTACATATATCAGATTGACACTGTATATTGCATTTGCAAGAATTTTACTTTCAGCAAAGTTTTCCATAGTGTACTCACATTTATAATCTGCCTTTGTGTTTACCATGTCTTATCCTAAATGTTCATCCTCAAAGATCTTTAATTAAGTTTTCCAATAAAGGGTGGGTTTTTTTTCGCTCCAAGACAGCCTAAAGTATCTCTTCCTCCAGAGTTCATGAAGCATTACACTCTATTTGAGGACACGCCATACACGTGACGCAAGGCTATTGCTTCTGGCAGCATGGATTAATATGTCAGATGATATAACACACGTTGTTGAAAGGGATTTTTGACCCTGTCAGCGCCCTTCCCATTCCTGAACCCAGCTGCAGTTTACATAGCAGTCTGATTGGCTGGGACTATATTAATAAGGTCACCGTTAAGCAGCGATAAACAGAATAATGAATGACACCATGTAAATGTAATGACTATTCATTAAGCTACAGATCATCAATATCGCTAAAAGCGTCGCAAACATTCATTCTATGGCTCAAGAAGTTTTTTGATGAAAGGTCTGCTTTAAAATGTATAGTTATGTAATGTCAATGTAGAAAAGTTCTTTACAAAACTTTTTTAATGCTTAAATGACTCATAACGCTGATCCGGAGGCAGAAAAATACCAAAAAATATATGAAAAGACATATTTAGGCCACCTTTAAATACATTAAAGGGGTTGGCCACTTTTCAAAGTTTTTCTGTAACTCACCGTATGATAGTTACTGCTACTAATGTGTTAAAGGGGTTGTCTCACTTCAGCAAATAGCATTTACCATGTAGAGAAAGTTAATACAAGACACTTACTAATGTATTGTTATTATCCAAATTGCTTCCTTTGCTGACTGGATTCATTTTTCACATTATACACAGCTTGTTTCCATGGTTACAACCACCCTGCAATCCATCAGTGGTGGTCGTGCTTGCACACTATAGGAAAAACTGGAAGTCATTAATGTAGACAATGGTTAAGAGAGCAGCATGGTGTTAGGCACAGTATATGGGAGAAAGATGTCTGGCAATGTATATGGATCCACTATGGCTGGTACTATTCACAAAGTCAAAATCATTGGCACTGTTTATGGTTGAGACATGGCTGGCACTGTTTATTGAGGCAGTTAATGGGCCCTTTTTAAGGGGGCAAACGCCATTTATAGGGAAGCTGGAAGGCACTGTTCATGGGGACAGCACAGTGGCAGTTAATGCCTATGACATGGGGACAATGTAGTATGGGTACGTCCACATGTGTGATCCCAACACCTATGCGCATTAAGAGAGTGTCTTCCAAAAAAAAAACAAAAAAAAAAAACTTTGTTAATCTAAAGCCAGGAAGACTATGTAGTCACTTCATTTACAGCTGTCCAAAGAGCTATTTCAAGACGACCTGTCACCACTCCTGACATGTCTGTTTTGCTAAATGATTGCATTCCCCATGCAATAGCAAGCATCTTTTCATATGACTCTATGTTGTTCCATTCCTCAGTTATGGCTACTAGAAGTTTATTAAGGGTATGACCACACTGTCAGGTTTCTGCATGCAGTTTTGAAAGCCAAAACAGTAGCAAATCTAAGAAAGAGGAGAAGTCGCATCTGTCCTTTATACTATCTCTCCTTTTATGATCCATTCCTGATTTTGGCATCTAAAACTGCATGCAGAAACCTGACCCTGTGATCAGACCCTTATAAATCTGCAATTAGGCGTTACCAGCCGGGGTAAGAATGTGTAGGGAAACACCCCTAACTGATAACACCCATGTGTAAAGTCGTGGCCAAAAGTTTTGAGAATTACATAAATATTGGAAATTGGAAAAGTTGCTGCTTAAGTTTTTATAATAGCAATTTGCATATACTCCAGAATGTTATGAAGAGTGATCAGATGAATTGCATAGTCCTTCTTTGCCATGGAAATTAACTTAATCCCAAAAAAAAATTTCCACTGCATTTCATTGCTGTCATTAAAGGACCTGCTGAGATCATTTCAGTAATCGTCTTGCTAACTCTGGTAAAAGTGTTGACGAGCACAAGAATGGAGATCATTATGTCAGGCTGATTGGGTTAAAATGGCAGACCTGTTAAAAGGAGGGTGATGCTTGAAATCATTGTTCTTCCATTGTTAACCATGGTGATCTGCAAAGAAACGCGTGCGGCCATCATTGCGTTGCATAAAAATGGCTTCACAGGCAAGGATATTGTGGCTACTAAGATTGCACCTCAATCAACAATTTATAGGATCATCAAGAACTTCAAGGAAAGAGGTTTAATTCTTGTTAAGAGGGCTTCAGGGCGTCCAAGAAAGTCCAGCAAGCGCCAGGATCGTCTCCTAAAGAGGATTCAGCTGCGGGATCAGAGTGCCACCAGTGCAGAGCTTGCTCAGGAATGGCAGCAGGCAGGTGTGAGCACATCTGCACGCACAGTGAGGCGAAGACTTTTGGAAGATGGCCTGGTGTCAAGAAGGGCAGCAAAGAAGCCACTTCTCTCCAAAAAAAACACCAGGGACAGATTGATCTTCTGCAGAAAATATGGTGAATGGACTGCTGAGGACTGGGGCAAAGTCATATTCTCCGATGAAGCCTCTTTCCGATTGTTTGGGGCATCAGGAAAAAGGCTTGTCCGGAGAAGAAAAGGTGAGCGCTACCATCAGTTCTGTGTCATGCCAAGAGTAAAGCATCCTAAAACCATTCATGTGTGGGGTTGCTTCTCATCCAAGGGAGTGGGCTCACTCACAATTTTGCCCCAAAACACAGCCATAAATAAAGAATGGTACCAAAACACCCTCCAACAGCAACTTCTTCCAACAATCCAACAACAGTTTGGTGAAGAACAATGCATTTTCCAGCACGATGGACCACCATGCCATAAGGCAAAAGTGATAACTAAGTGGCTCGGGGACCAAAACTTTGACATTTTGGGTCCATGGCCTGGAAACTCCCCAGATCTTAATCCCATTGAGAACTTGTGGTCAATCCTCAAGCGGCGGGTGGACAAACAAAAACCCACTAATTCTGACAAACTCCAAGAAGTGATTATGAAAGAATGGGTTGCTATCAGTCAGGAATTGGCCCAGAAGTTGATTGAGAGCATGCCCTGTGAGAATTGCAGAGGTCCTGAAAAAGAAGGGCCAACACTGCAAATACTGACTCTTTGCATAAATGTCATGTAATTGTCGATTAAAGCCTTTGAAACGTATGAAGTGCGTGTAATTATATTTCACTACATCACAGAAACAACTGGAACAAAGATCTAAAAGCAGTTTAGCAGCAAACTTTGTGAAAACTATGGTAATATTTGTGTCATTCTCAAAACTTTTGGCCACGACTGTACATCCATTATACACTTCTAGAAGCAAACACTGAGGAACAAATCAACCTAAAGTTATAAGAAAAGAAGCTCCATACTTGCTATGGGAGTAGTTATTAACGCTGAGAGGTGACAGGTCCTCTTTACCTCTGGGTAGAATATCATGAAATTCATTCAGATGATATAAGTGTATGTGTGAGTATGTGTAAATGTTCACAAAGACTACACAAAGTGTTTTCATGGACAGAACCAGAATGACGCATACAAGATGGATACAGCAGAAGGCGAAGGAATCATAACATATGGTTATCAAAGATGTAAACCCCTCAGAGACAAAGGTCCACATTAATAAACTGAGTGAGAATGAGAACGCTAGAATAATCCCATTCAGCCCTAAAGGCTCTTTAACACCTGCTTTTCGTAAGCATGGCTGCACTTGTACGTGTACCATTTACTTGCATTTAGCACCTGCAGAAAAAATAATAAAATGTATAAGAAATGAGAAAAGCGAGTTTGTGGTCCTCTATACTGATTGTCTGAAAACAATAGGACAATTTACACCTACTTGTCCTGTTTCAAAGACCTTGTAACCCTGTGAACCTCCTAATCTAAGCTCCCAGATGAAGAATGTAGGGATACTGAGCAAGGAGAAAATGGCTACTTCATATTTAGGGTTGAGCGAACCTGAACTGTAGGATTGTTTTTACCCCGGACCCGAACCAGAACATTTCAGCAAAAGTTTGGGTTCGAATTCAGTGTTCGGTGATTTAATGGCGCTTTTGCTCTGCTCTGCTCTGGTTATAGGAACTTCAGGTTTCTCAGGAGGTAGCTTCTTCTCCTGGTGGCAACTAGAAGCCTGGGCTGTCTAGCTGCATGTCAGGAGGTGGCCTTCAGCTCCTCTCTGGCTAAAGTGCACACTCTCTTCTGGCTCTACACAGACTCCTGACTCTACACTCCTTTCCCTGCACAGGACCTGACCATATACACTAGGAGTTCCCCAGCTCCCTCTACTGTCTAGGAGGAGGAACTACACCCTAACAGGCCTGATACACAGATAACAGGGAAAATACACATAAAAACATAGCAACATACATTAAAATGTAATGTAAAATACAATGCCACTGTTCCACAGGAGGTGGAGAACAACGTGGCCCAATTGACCCTTGTGTAGTGCCCACATTTACCTAGTGGGACACTACACATATGTGCCAGGGGAAGGGAAAATAATATAGGTAATCGGTCTGTGAGTTCAGGGACCCAGGGGGTGACATATTCATATTTGTTTCTGTAAAGTACAATCCAAGTAAATCCATCTGTTAGATTCTGTGGGGACAAATTATAATTTTTTTGCTAAAAAGTACATTTGCGCCCTGCACTGCATTTGTGATAGTGAAATAGAATCAGTAAATCCATCTCTTTCACTGTGGGTGAAAAAATCCTATATTTTTTTGCCAGAAAGTACCTTTGCGGCCTACACTGCAAATCTGATAGTGAAATAAAATCAGTAAATCCATCTGTTTAACTGTGGGTGAAAAAAATCTTATATTTTTTTTCCATAAAGTACCTTTGCAGCCTTTGCTGCATTTCTGACAGTCCAATACAAGCATTAAATACTGCTGTTATATTGTTGGTTGACAAATTCAAATTTTTTGTGACCATGAAGTAATTGTATAAAATTTGCGTGTCACACTGTTGTGTGACCTCAAGAAATTTTTCCTCTTTATGCCTTACTGTCAGATAACTTAATTGTTGACTATTAGCGGTTACATTGTCGCCTGACATAAACCATCTGTTAGTTTGGTGGGCTCAAAGAATGAGGAGAGCGTCAAATAAGGGACGGGGCCCCGGTCGTGGTGCTGGTGGAGCTCCTGTGTCAGGGAGAGGATGTGGTCGATCTGTGCCAGCTACTCTTACAAGTGAAACACCTTCCTCAGGTGCGAGTAGGCGATAGAACCTTCAGCGTTATTTGGTAGGGCCGAATGCGGCTCTACGAATGGTGAGGCCAGAACAAGTACAGGCGATAGTAGATTTGGTTGCTGACAGTGCCTCCAGTTCCTTCACATTGTCTCCCACCCAGTCTCTTGCTGAAAGTGCAGAGTTGGCACCTGCAGCCCATGGGCATCTGTCTTTCAACTCACCCCCTTGCAAATCAGCCAAGCAGTCTGAGCCCCAAGTCATGCAGCAGTCACTTATGGTTTTTGATGACTCTGCTGGCAGGGTTTCCCAGGGCCATCCACCTAGCCCTGCCCCAGAAGTGGAAGAGATGGCACAGATGCCCAACCACTTATGTTTCAGGATGAGGACATGGGAAGACCACCACAGCATGTCTCTGATGATGACGAAACATAGGAGCCAACTGCTGAAGATTTCTGCAGTCTGCAGACCGACAAGAAGGGCAGGGGTAAAGAGTGGGTGGAAGATGATGTGGAGGATGATGAGGTACTAGACCCCACATGGAATCAAGGTCATGCGAGTGACGTGTGCAGTTTGGAGGAAGAGGCGGTGGTCGCACAGAGGAACCAGCACAGCAAAAGAGGGAGCAGGGTGCAAAAGCGTCTATTACATTCTTGGGTGACATTTAACCATTGAAAAAATCCCCACTCTGCAAAGGTGACAGGGACTTAAATTTCAAAAAATCGTCTGTTACATTCTCAGGTGACATTTTACCATTTTTGCTGTATGCAAAACCCTGCTCTGCATAGGTGACAGGGAACTAATTTTTGTAAAAGCTTCTGTTCAATTGGCAGGTGACATGAACCCAGTTTTGCCATGAATAAACCCCTACTCTGCATAGTTGACAGGGACCGAAATTTTCAAAAATCGTCTGTTCCATTGGTGGGTGACATTAACCCATTTTTGCCGTTGAAAACCCCCTGGCTCTGCATAGCTGACAGTGACATAAATTTCAAAAATTCGTCTTTAATTGACGTGCACCCCCTCCTTTCATTCGATCCTTCCTCTTCAATAACTTGTCCCACATTTCCGCTCGATCACATTTCAGCCATTGACCTCCCTTGGATGTGGCATCCCTTTCTCACGCTCCCTCTCCGGCATGGAACCCTGATTCCCCGTTACCGGTGATCACCAAGGTAGGCTCCTAAAAGAACATTGAAAGTTGATAGGGAAGATATCCAATTGGATCGTGGACATCACGGGGACGTGAGACATGGTGGAGCAGTATGTGTGCACACGCCTACACGCACTGACTGATGGGTCTGCCCCCTTCAACTTCTGGGTCTCCAAATTGGGCACATGGCCTGAGCTTGCCCTTTACGCTTTGGAGGTGCTGGCCTGCCCTGCAGCCAGTGTATTGTCTGAACGTTTGTTTAGCACGGCAGGAGGGGGTTATCACAGACAAGGGCAGCCGCCTTTCCACAGCCAATGTGGACAAGCTCACGTTCATTAAAATGAACCAGGCAGCGATCTCACAGGACTTGTCCATACCTTGTGCAGAATAAACATGTATACCGGCCTCACCCAGGCATTGTTGTACTCCAGCGCACTTTCTCTTTGTTTTATTTTTTATTTTTCCCAATGTTTTGGGGTCTACCCAAATAAAAAATAAAATAAAAAAGATAAAATAAAAAACTAAAACAAAAAACAACTTTTTTGTAAAGTTCGACCGAACCCATCGAACCTGAACATCCAGGTGTCCGCTCAACTCTATTCATATTGCAATGTCTACTTGACCAAATACTATATATGGTTCCAGAAGAGGCCTCTTTGTTCTGGAGTTAGATTGCTGTACTTAGCACCTACCCTTTAGAGGCAAATTTTACGTGACCATACAACAATGGCATTCAAGAAAGCTCTACAGATCAAAGGTCAGATCATGATATTACAAATATCATGCTTAAAAATCTTTAGGCTGTACTCCAAGTCCATACCATCATACAATAAATAACTGATATTTTACAGACATTGCCACATTTCTTTATAATGATTCACACTTTATTTGAGGTGCATATTGATGGTTGCGTTGGCTAACCAGGTGCCATATTGTCCCTCTGTAGATCATCAAACTCCGCTATAATAACCAGATCCCTCTGCTAGCTCAATAATGACTACATTGCCTTAGAACATAAACCACACATATGGTGTTTTCATACTGAAACATAAAATGCCTTTCAGAGGCAATAAAATAACCAATGACCCAATAAACTCTGAGGAAAACAAGTGAGAATTCACTCATCATGTGCTATATCAGCCCAGCCTGAGAAGAAGAGGGGTTAAATCTTGCCCCACAGGATATACCTTTTCATAGTCCTATTAGTAGCTTGGGTATAGACAGACCCACTGTAAACCGGTCATTTCCAGACTCCAGAAGTTATTTACTTGGCATCTATCCTGGGTGGGCCATTCATACAGAGGGTGGTTGTAAATCAGCAATTTTGAGCTACTCCGATGTCTCATAAATCCTTTAACGTTCTACTGTTTCTTTACTTTTACTTTTCCTCCTATTTTCCCTTCCCATGTATGTGTTTTTGTGAATTAAAAATTATAAAGGTAATGGTTTCATGAGCTTCTAAAATAACCTGGGATAAGCAGACTATAATATTTGTAAGGTATGTTAATATGTCAGAAACAGTTGTTTCCTGGACATCCTATGGCAGCACAGTCATGAAAGGTGTGCTGCCTATGGACTACAGGATATGAAAATTTTAGGTAAAAGTTCATTTTACTAGACATCCTATGACAGCACACCTTTCTTGACTGTGCTGCTTACAGGAAATAAAAATTTCAAGTAAATAACTTTTTGTTATTTTATTCAGAAAAATCACTGTTTGGAGTCACAAATATAACATACCATACCATATTCCCCAAAAATGTACAAATAGGCTATGGTGAAAGAATATCTCTGGTGTCCTGTATTCTGTGCACATGCCCCTTAGTCTCCATTCCCATTGGTTTTCAATGGTCTGATGCCCCATTCCTTCTCGTCTTAAAGGGGTACTCCCATTTCAGCTATTCATGGCTGTCACTGTATATAGAACATCCAAAGGAGTATGGCCAGCTTTATTAATAAAAGCAGATTAAAAAGCTCCTCTGCTAAATCTTATAATGTTGTTGTTAGTATTCTTCACGTCTTTTTAGACTTCCAAGATTTGCTTTGGGAATGTCTGGGAGGCACTTGGGAGTCCTAGGTGGTGGATGAACTAGATAGAAGCTATTCTGTCCTTTCTACAATCCAGCTGTTAATGTCTACATCTGACACTTCAGGATTAAGAACATGTTCCTTTGTTTGCTTTTATCCTGTGCAGTAAGAAAAAAAATGTGGCCATTGGTGACCTCCAGACCCCCAGTGTGATGATCCCAACAATTTCCCATAGCACAGTTAATGCTAGGTTCACATCTGCAATGGAGGTTTCAGCAAAAAGAAATGACAAAATACCACTGCATGTAGTGGCATTTTGTCTGGCAGAATCCCAAAATCCATAACAGAAACCCAAACACGGGCGGACAGGCCATAGACCCTACAGGGAAATTGCTTGGGCTGATGCGCAGGTGGCCACCTAAGCCCTCGTCTATGCCACTGGCTGGATACATAATTATTCCAGTAATTATTGCTATGAGAAGCTGGTACTCATGTACCCAGCCTGCAACCTCATATGTCCTCCTGAAATCAACTGCTGTGGCCCGCATCTCACCTCCTAAGCCTGCTGCTTCATATCTTAATCAGAGACAACAGAAGGAGCAGGACAGGAAATGCCATCTATTGATGGCCACCACAGGGGGACAGCTTTTGGTGAAATATACACTCACCTAAAGAATTATTAGGAACACCATACTAATACGGTGTTGGATCCCCTTTTGCCTTCAGAACTGCCTTAATTCTACGTGGCATTGATTCCACAAGGTGCTGATAGCATTCTTTAGAAATGTTGGCCCATATTGATAGGATAGCATCTTTCAGTTGATGGAGATTTGAGGGATGCACATCCAGGGCACGAAGCTCCCGTTCCACCACATCCCAAAGATGCTCTATTGGGTTGAGATCTGGTGACTGTGGGGGCCATTTTAGTACAGTGAACTCATTGTCATGTTCAAGAAACCAATTTGAAATGATTCGAGCTTTGTGACATGGTACATTATCCTGCTGGAAGTAGCCATCAGAGGATGGGTACATGGTGGTCATGAAGGGATGGACATGGTCAGAAACAATGCTCAGGTAGCCCGTGGCATTTAAGCGATGGCCAATTGGGACTAAGGGGCCTAAAGTGTGCCCAGAAAACATCCCCCACACCATTACACCACCACCACCAGCCTGCACAGTGGTAACAAGGCATGATGGATACATGTTCTCATTCTGTTTATGACAAATTCAGACTCTACCATTTGAATGTCTCAACAGAAATCGAGACTCATCAGACCAGGCAACATTTTTCCAGTCTTCAACAGTCCAATTTTGGTGAGCTCGTGCAAATTGTAGCCTCTTTTCCCTATTTGTAGTGGAGATGAGTGGTACCCGGTGGGGTCTTCTGCTGTTGTAGACACCTTTCTTTCCCATTCTGACATTCAGTTTGGAGTTCAGGAGATTGTCTTGACCAGGACCACAACCCTACATGCATTGAAGCAACTGCCATGTGATTGGTTGACTAGATAATCGCATTAATGAGAAATAGAACAGGTGTTCCTAATAATTCTTTAGGTGAGTGTATATGTGCTGCCCTGTGGTATATGGTTTTGCTGAGACAGAATTTTGCGATATGGTATTGTTGCCCCAGCCTACTTTTTTTTTTTTTTTTTATCTTCTGTCAATTTGGGCTAGCCTTCAACATGGGGCCACTTTTAATTTAATTTCCAGAGCAATTTTAAGTTCCCAGTCTGCCTCTAAACCTGACAGACCCCATTATAGTCAATGGGATCTGCCAGGTGTCATTTGTGTCCTATACTGGAACAGAAAAATAGAATTATGGCACTGATGTGAACAGAGCCTTAAAGAGGGTAAGAAGATCTATAGATCTAGATCTGTATGGTTTTGTGGGAAAAGACTTTTATACATTTAAAGGATAACTGTCACATTTAGACCCCAATTTAAATTTTCATATATGTAGTTACTAATAAGATGATATTCCAGAATCAGTTACTATTAGACTGACTTACCCCATATTTAATAAGATTCAGCTCTTAGCAACCAGTCTGCATAAAACTGCAATTTCACTATTCAGTTAAGATGTCCGCCACTGCCCTAACCCTAAGGCTAATTCCGCCTGCCCTCACTAGCCAGTAACAATAGCCCCCCAAAAGTGTCAGTAACCAGAGCCCTCCCCCCTAAAGGGTTAATCTCCTGCAGCACAAAGGGGTCCTCTTACCACATGTTGCTGTCATTCATACACTGAGCAGATGGCAGATCTCCCACACTTACACAGAGAATGCTATCACTAATAACACCTCCCCCATGTACAGCAATCAGTGTCTGACAGCTATCTCTGTATACACACTTACACAGAGAATGCTATCACTAATAACACCTCCCCCATGTACAGCAATCAGTGTCTGACAGCTATCTCTGTATACACACTTACACAGAGAATGCTATCACTAATAACACCTCCCCCATGTACAGCAATCAGTGACTGACAGCTATCTCTGTATACACACTTACACAGAGAATGCTATCACTAATAACACCTCCCCCATGTACAGCAATCAGTGACTGACAGCTATCTCTGTATACACACTTAGACGGAGAATGCTATCAATCACTAATAACACCTTACTGTGTACAACCAAAGTCAGAAAAAGTATAGCTATATCAGTGCTAAGCTTTTCTAGGTCTATGTCATGCTGACTGCAGATTGCATTGCAATTTTTGGTGACAGGTTCCCTTTCACTAAGGTCACATTGGAGTTTTTTTTTAATTGTAACTGTTGTATGGGTTTAAAGGGAAACTGTCACCACAATTTTGAACTATTAACTGCGTGAGTAGTGTTGAAGATAAGGAGTTCAGATCACTATTTTTTATTTTCCTATTGCCCCGTTCTCCCACTGTCAGCACTTAAAGCTGCGCTGAAATACACAGGACTACAGTGCTGTTCTAACAAGATGGAGAGGACTTGTGCGTATGCACAGCAGTCCTCACAATGTATTTTAATGCAGCTCTCTCTGTCCCTCCACTATATTAAAAATAAACTGAAACTACAGTTAAACTTTAAAGCTATTCAGTGGAGTTATGCTTTAGGTTGGTATAAAGAAACCATGACTCAGAAATGATAAACAGAGGATTAACAAAAAGCTTCTGGGTCCCAATGCAAATTCTGTAATGGAGCCCCCGGCTTACTATGTATAAAGCATAACACCAGTTATCGATGGGAAACAATGATGCACATATTCCTCTTATTATGTAGTCAGGATGGCAGGGACAAGCTCAGCCCTGCTGCCTCTGTAGCCCTGGCATTTTAAGGGCATCTATCAGCAGATTTGTAGCCATGAAACTGGCTGACCTGTTGCATGTGAACTTGGCAGCTGAGGGAACGCAAGGGGGGCATTTCCATTACTCCTAGAGGCTTAGCTTTCTCTGCAACTGCCGGGCCCTCTTCACTTTGATTGACAGGACTAGGTATAACATTTTTACTGCCTGGTCCTGTCAATGAGAGTGGAGATGGCGCAGCAGTTGCAGAGACAGCAGAGCCTCTAGGTGTAACGTCAACACCCTCGTTGCTCCTAGAGGCTCATTTGCATATATTAAAACATCAGTTTCTCATCAGTGCAGACACATATGAACATGGGACCAACAAAGATGCCTTCAGCTGCCAAGCACACATGAAGTGGCATAGTGTGGGTTGCCAGCACCTGGGGAAAGCCAAGTATTGCACCGCCCCCCCAAACCTGTGGCCACGCCCCCCCTTTTTCAGATAATGCAGTAGATATCACTTGCAGTCCTATGTAACACCACAGGTAACACAGTGATAACTCTCTGAGTACAGGTAATGTAGTAGACGGGTGTGAGCCCCCAGAATTCAGAACACGCACAGTGGGACCTGAAGTCTGGGGCCAGGCTGCTGCAGTGCAGGCCAAATTCTATATCCACCTTCCCATCACTACAGAATATACAGGGTAATACAGCCCCACATACCTCTTACATCCAGTGACGTCTCCTTTGATGTAGATGTTCTCTTTCCTCGTCTTCTCCTTTCACACCTTCAGACCAGACCACTATTTTTCAGCAATTTCTCGTCTCTGCAGTTTGACAAACAAAATCTTAGTTTACTACTTTTCCATCATCCTCCCATCTTCTGGAAAAATCATCCTACCACCCCAAATACTGTGCCGCTGTGCTCCCCAATACTATACTGCAGAAACAGATAAACCCTCTGATAATAGTAGTGCCATACAGATAATGCCCCTTCAATAAATATTGGCACACAGTTCCCTAAAATATCTGTGCCCAGCAAATACTGTCCCTGACACTAATAGTGTAAACATAACGTCCCCCCAAAATAATTGTGGTAAGCTAATACTGTGCCAAGGTGTCCCCACAGTAATAGTGCTCCCAAAAGTCCCACCAATAGGAATAATTCTCTGCTAGAGCACATATGGTAGTAATAGTGCTCCTACAGTGCCCTCAACATGTCCCCACTGTGCCCCAGAAGTAATAATGCTCCCATAGTGCCCATACTAGTAGTCATGTTCCCCATAGACCCCCAGTAGTAATAAAGCCCATCATAATGCCCCCAAGTCATAATAATTCTCCTTATAATGTGCCAGTGCAAAAAATACCCCTTTTTAATGCCCCCAGTTGAGCTAATGTCCCCATAGTGCCCCCATAATGTGCCAGTATAAAATACCCCTATATAGTGCCCCAATTAATGCCCCTATAGTGCTCCTCTGCCCCTTTCCTCCTAGTGCCCCCAATAATGTACCAGTATAAAATGCCCCATATATAGTGCCCCAGTAGATGCCCTCAGTGCCCCCCATAATTTGAAAGTATAAAATACCTCTTCTTAGTGTCCTCCATAGATAAGCCCATAGTACTCCTCTCTCCCCTTCCCCATAGTACCCACCATAATGTGCCCTGGTTGAAAAATGCCCTTATACAAAGCCCCCATATAAAATACCCCATCTTTGTGGCCTCAGTAGAAGCACCCATACAGTTCCTCTCCCCCTTCCCCCATATAAAATACCCCTTCTTTGTGGCCTGAGTAGATGCCCCATAGTGCCACCAATAATGTGCCAGTAAGAAGTGCCCTCATAGATGCCCCCACAGTGCCCCACAATAATGTGCCAGTAAGATGTGCCACCATAGATGCCCCCCAATGATATGCCAGTAAGAAGTGCCCCCATAGATGCCCCCAATCATGTGCCAGTAACAAGTGCCCCATAGATGCCCCCAATCATGTGCCAGTAACAAGTGCCCCCATAGATGCCCCCCAATCATGTGCCAGTAACAAGTGCCCCCATATATGCACCCCTAATCATGTGCCAGTAACAGATGCCCCCTCCCCAATCATGTGCCAGTAAGTAGTACCATATAAAAAAATAAACACATACTTACCTCCATCAGACTGGCAGCGATGCGATGCAGGCTTCTTCTGGCCTGTGTCCTGCGCTGTACGAGAGATGCCTCTCCCCTACCTCGCCGCAGCACATCTATCTGTACAGATGACTATGGAGATGAGTCCCTGTGCCCTGCCGCCGCCCCCCACTTGTCACCAAGGCTGCGCCGCCTGGCGTGATCGCCTCCCTTTGCCTAAATGGCGGTGCGGCCCTGCTAGTGCCCCCTGGAATTTTGCGCCCGAGGGAACGGCCCGCCCCCCCATGCTACGCCACTGCGCACATGCAACAGGTCAGCCAGTTTCATGGGTACAAATCTGCTGACAGATGCCCTTTAAGCAATTTTGGGGTAAAGAGGAAATAATTCTGCTAGTCTCAGTCCTGATGTGGTGAAGCAGTGACAAAATCAACAAGTGTCAAAACCGGATAGTCTGATTGTTCAAAAATAACAAAGAAAAGGAGCAGACCTCTTGAATCCACTGCCGATCCAGGTCACATGCTCTGGTGGCTGCCCACCAGTCTTTATTTACAGGCTGCCAGCAGTGGCCTGCACTAAGTGGTGATGGCAGTAGGTATGGCATGTGACTGCTGAGGCCAGTGATTGGCTGCAGTAGTCACTTGGCAGAGCCTCTGCCTTGGATCAGTGGGGAATTGAAGAATTGCGTACTTTTTTCTGTATTGTTTTTACTATTTAGGACATTTTCTAACTCTCTTTTGTTTTCTTGGACAATCAGAAAATCCTTTGAAGAGTATGAATGGCTCAGCCTCGTAGGCCTTCGCATGTGATCTGAAAAACGACATTGGTTAAATTAGTCTTGTAGCTTTCCATTTCACAAGCAGCACTTACAAAAGCCAAGCCTGGACATTCCTCCTAAACCACAAAATGTCACAATTAAGAATCACCTTGTTACTGAAGGTTGCCCAGAGCAAATCTGAGAGCATTTCAATGTAGTTCCTGCCCGGATCGAATAAAAGTAGAGTCATACAGTACAGTGAGCATGATATCCTGCTGGGACCCTCATAAAAACCTAACGACAACAAATAAAGGTGAAACTAGGCAATTAGTATAATATAGAAGGGGGAGGCAGCGCTCTTTCAAGTCCAGCTCTGGATACGCCCTTGTGGGAAGCACTTGCCTTTAATGGAAACTTCAAACAATGGCAGCCTATTGAAGGATCTGACTGAGCCCTGGGAATGTTTAACATCTGAAACACAGACCCCAGGCTGGCCTAGCAGTGGGTTCTGTAGTCCAAAGCGGCCTGGTTTTTGTCTTCATCAGTAGGGAAAGGGGGTGGAATGAGCAGAATGTGTTTAATATCACGCCACAAAGACCCATTCCTATGTATATGGGGCCTGCTCTGCTGGATTAGCTCCATAAAACTTCATAATTTAAGCAACGAGTCAGATTTATGTGAACTGATCGCATGAGGCCACTTGAGATTGAGTAATACTACTTATGTCTTATCAGCATTTACCATACAGGAGACAGAGGATCATTCTTGACATTTCTTATAACATAAGGGCCCACTACAATGCACATTAAAGGTAGGAAGGAGTAATGTGCAGCATATGTCAATATGGGTTCTGCATACTGTGATAAGAGGGTTAAAGGGCTCATCGACATAATGTACCCATACACGTAATGTACCCATACACGTAATGTAACCATACACGTAATGTAACCATACACGTAATGTACCCATACACGTAATGTACCCATACACGTAATGTAACCACACACGTAATGTACCCATACACGTAATGTACCCATACACGTAATGTAACCATACACGTAATGTAACCACACACGTAATGTAACCACACACGTAATGTACCCATACACGTAATGTACCCATACACGTAATGTAACCGTACACGTAATGTACCCATACACGTAATGTACCCATACACGTAATGTAACCACACACGTAATGTAACCACACACGTAATGTACCCATACACGTAATGTACCCATACACGTAATGTAACCGTACACGTAATGTACCCATACACGTAATGTAACCATACACGTAATGTAACCATACACGTAATGTACCCATACACGTAATGTAACCATACACGTAATGTAACCATACACGTAATGTACCCATACACGTAATTTAACCATACACGTAATGTAACTATACACATAATGTACCCATACACATAATGCACCCATACACGTAATGTACCCATACACATAAAGTACCCATACACATAATGCACCCATATACGTAATGTAACCATACACGTAATGTAACCATACACGTAATGTACCCATACACGTAATGTGCCCATACACGTAATGTACCCATACACGTAATGTACCCATACACGTAATGTAACCATACACGTAATGTAACCATACACGTAATGTGCCCATACACGTAATGTGCCCATACACGTAATGTACCCATACACGTAATGTAACCATACACGTAATGTACCCATACACGTAATGTAACCACACACGTAATGTAACCATACAGGTAATGTACCCATACACGTAATGTACCCATACACGTAATGTACCCATACACATAATGCAACCATACACATAATGTAACCATACACGTAATGTACCCATAAACGTAATGTACCCATACACATAAAGTACCCATACACATAATGCACCCATACACATAATGCACCCATACACGTAATGTAACCATACACGTAATGTAACCATACACGTAATGTACCCATACACATAATGTGCCCATACACGTAATGTACCCATACACGTAATGTACCCATACACGTAATGTACCCATACACGTAATGTACCCATACACATAATGTGCCCATACACGTAATGTACCCATACACGTAATGTACCCATACACGTAATGTAACCATACACGTAATGTAACCATACACGTAATGTACCCATACACATAATGTGCCCATACACGTAATGTACCCATACACGTAATGTACCCATACACGTAATGTACCCATACACGTAATGTACCCATACACATTACTGATCACTATAAAATGAGAACAAAGGGGTTAAGGAGCAGGGCACTCTCAGAAATTTCGGACCATATAGAGAATCTTAAAAATATATATTTATTAAAATAAATCAATAAATATATATTTTTAATGATTCTCTATATGGTCCGAAATTTCTGAGAGTGCCCTGCTCCTTAACCCCTTTGAATTGTGTTATAGTTTCCATTACCATGGACCATAACACAATTCTATGACGGAATGCATAACGGAATGCCTTTAGAGGTCTATGGACTACATAACGGATCCGTCCCGTTTCCGTTATGTCGGGGAGTCCTCTCCTGCATAACGTAAACTGGACATAATGTAACCATACACATAGAGGGCTGACAGACATAATGTATCCATAGGCATAATGTGCTCCTTGGTGTAATGTACCCATACACATAATGTATCCATGGCCTATGTATGGCCTAGACATCAAGGGCCATAAGAATAATGTGTTCATAGACATTATGAGGGTCATTTATGAAATCGTTATGTCGGTTTTGTGGCGTACAAAAGTTGCAAGTCATGGTAACTGTGAAATTTGTGCGACATTTCGTGATCCTCGCCACTTTTCACAGTGGTCTATGTTTAAGAACTAAAAGTGAGATCAGACCTGGATTATGGTCCATGAACTATGTGCGACTTTTGCAAAAGTTGCAGAAAAGTAATAACCTATGACAGGCAACGCCCTGGTGTACCGATAGGGACAGAAAGCAAAGCCAGACTTAAAACGGACATAAAAACAATCTCAAATGATAAATGACCCCCAATGTGCTCATACTGTAATGTGGCCATAGATATAGAGGGCCCATAGTCATTTCATTTCAATATGTTTTTTGACCATCTATAAGGTTTCAGGAAACAAATGGTGGCAGCACATGGTAATGACTTGCACCTGCCCCTAGACCAGGATGGCTTTTCCAGACACGCATCTGCTTATTCCATCAATCAGGCATTTCAGTGACTAGTCATCTCCATAGAAAATAATGGAGTCAGAGGTGTCCCCCAACATGATTGGAAACAGCTTTCCCAGGAACTCTTTCAGTACATTTCACACTGTTAAACTGGCCGACTATCTTATGAGGATCAGGGCCTCATGACTCTGACTTGACAGATCATTTCAGGGGAAAGAAGAATCAGGCATGTTGAACACACAATTCTTTTGTTCACAGGGGGCACAAGCTGATGCCAAGTGCCTGGCAGTGGCTAAAGGGTGCATTACACAGCCCGATGTGGCAGACAATTGGCGGTAGGGAAGCATTTCCTCCCGGCAATCACCTACTCGCTAGTGGAGGAGACTGCTGCTATTACATGCAACGATCTCCTCCGCAGCATGGGGAAGAGCGATCTCTATGCCTTCGCTTGGTCCCCGTGCTGTATAGTGGTTTGCCGGCGGCAGATCATGATTAGACACCATGATCTGCCACCTGCAAACAATCATTTTTCAACATGTCAAAATATTTGGATTGCTTGATGATCGAGCATTTCCTCGTTTATAAAGCAATCGGCGGCAGTATTACACTGCCAGATGATCACTAATGCGCGTTTATGCGACTGCTCGTTAGCGATTATCGGGCAGTGTAATCATGAAGAATACATAGAGTGAAATATTTCATTTCCCTTACGGCGGAATTCTTGCAGAACAAGTTTCGACTTTTGGTGCAAGCCATTCTTGCACTTTTTCAGCCTGTTGTCAGGACAAGTCATCAATATCAGATCGGTGGAGATGCAAAATTTGAGACCCCCCCTTAGTTGTTTTCAGCAGAAGCCGTGCTAGGAACGATACCGTGGGGGAGCCGGAAGAAGAAAGTTGACTTGACTTGGTGCTGATCTGCAGTACGCTGGTACGTCCACTACACAGCGGACAGAGTCTTCTGCTTTCGGCTAAGTCCACTGTTTTGCTTCTAGTACGGCAGCTGTCAAAAACAACATAGGTGGGGGTGCCAGATGGACCTCTACAGATGTGATATCCTGAGGATAGGTCATCTACAGTCTATCTACAGGCTCGAAAATCCCACTAAGGGCTCATGCACACAGCAGTTGCCCAGCCGTGGCTGTATTGCGGCCCACATACAGCGGGTCTGCAATACACGGGCTACGGCTGTGTGCACCCAGTATCATGGCTTTTGACTTGAATGGGTCCGCAATCTGGGAGATGTGGTGCAGTGCGGAACAGAGGCACGGATCGGAAGCACTGTGCAGTGTTTCCATTGGTTTTCTGTCCGTGCCTCCGCACCATCACCTCCTGTTGAAGCATGATAATCCACGGCTCCAAATTGCTAGGATCTGTACACAATTCCTGGAAGCTGAAAACATCCCAGTTCTTGCATGGCCAGCATACTCACCGGACATGTCACCCATTGAGCATGTTTGGGATGCTCTGGATCGGTGAATATGACAGCGTGTTCCAGTTCCTGCCAATATTCTGCAACGTCGCACAGCTATTGAAGAGGAGTGGACCAACATTCCACAGGCCACAATCAACAACCTGATCAACTCTATGCCACGGAGATGTGTTGCACTGCGTGAGGCAGAACTGTGCACATTTCAGAGTGGTCTTTTATTGTGGGCAGTCTAAGGCACACCTGTGCAATATTCATGCTGTCTAATCAGCACCTTGATATGCCACACCTGTGAGGATGGATTATCTCGGCAAAGGAGAAGTGCTCACTAAGGTCGAATGCACACGGCCGTTTTTCACGGCCGTGAGCAGTCCGTGGAACCACGGGCTGGATTCCTGCTGAGAGCAGGAGCGCACGGCATCATTGGTTGCTATGACGCCGTGCGCTCCCTGCTGCCGCCGCAATACAGTAGTACACTGGTATGATCTATACCAGTGTATTACTGTACTGTGGCAGCAGGAAGGGAGCGCACGGAGTCATAGCAACCAATGATGCCGTGCGCTCCTGCTCTCAGCAGGAATCCAGACCGTGGTTCCACGGACTGCTCACGGCCGTGAAAAACGGCCGTGTGCATTCGGCCTAACACAGATTTTGACAGATTCAGGGTGGATAAAAATCAATGATTTAAAAAAAAAAAAAAAAAAATCAGATTTTTTTTTATTTAAATCAGATTTTTTTTATTTAAATCAGATTTTTTTATATAAAATGCTTTTTGAGGAAAATATATTACCATTCGAAGGTTATTCCATCATGAAATAAAGATTTGTTTTTTAATTATGTAGAATAAGGCTGTATATGTTTATTTTTTTTGGTAAATAAATTCCATTAATCCAGTCACAATGTCATGCTCTTCCAGAGGTTTTTGTAAGATTATTGGGCAGTTTCTCTGCCTACAAGATACTATGACAGATGCTTGGTTTACTTTTGCAGTTCTCAAAACTGAATTTGACTCAGCAGAGATCACATGCCTCTGCTTCACAACAAAAATGTTATAACATGAACAAAGTTGAGAAAAAGAACTTCTACAAACCTATGAATGCAGAATCAACCTAATCAAACTAATATGAAAAGATGTTATTCTAAAAATCTTCATCTACTTGCATATTATAAGTTATACCAGCAAGAATTAGTCTTTATGTAGAAAACTATGATTTAAATCAAGCCTTACTGACTAGTGATTTAAATTGTGATTTAAATTGTGATTTAAATCAGTTTGATTTAAATCAAATCCACCCTGGACAGATTTGTAAACAGTATTTGAGAGTAATGGGTCTTTTGTGCATGTGGAAAATGTTTCAGATCTTTCAGTTCAGCTCATGGAAAATGGGAGCAAAACCGAAAGTGTTGTGTTTATATTTTTGTTCAGTGTATGTAAATCTCTTATATATTGAAAATTGAATTTATGTCTGTCTAGCCGTTCTTTATGCGTGACCAAACGACGGAACCGATCTTCACCAAATTTGGCACACAGGTATATCAGGTGTCCGGAAAGGTTTTAGACCGGGTCTCAGCTTTTTAGGATATACCGTTCATGAGATATTCCCAAAAATGAGGGCCCCCCCAAATACAAGCCTGCAAGTTTTTCTCTTCAAATCCCAACTACCATAAACACAGTTTTACTCCAGGTTTCCATAACAACCTAGCCATATTTCTTTACTGCTTAAAGGGGAGGTCATTGTGAAAGTCACGGTTAAAGGGGCGGTCACAGCGAAAATCACAGCTAAAGTGGCGGTCACAGTGAAAGTCACGGTTAAAGTTGCGGTCACAGTGAAAGTCACAGTTAAAGTTGCGGTCACAGTGAAAGTCACAGTTAAAGTTGCAGTCACAGTGAAAGTCACAGTTAAAGTTGCAGTCACAGTGAAAGTCACAGTTAAAGGGGCGGTCACAGTGAAAGGGGCAGTCACACTGAAAGTCACAGTTAAAGGGGCGGTCACAGTTAAAGGGGCAGTCACAGTGAAAGTCACAGTTAAAGGGGCGGTCAAAGTGAAAGTCACAGTTAAAGGGGCGGTCACAGTTAAAGAGACGGTCACAGTTAAAGGGGCGGTCACTGTGAAAGTCACAGTTAAAGGGGCGGTCACAGTGAAAGTCACAGTTAAAGGGGCGGTCACAGTGAAAGTCACAGTCAAAGGGGCGGTCACAATAAAAGTCACAGTTAAAGGAGCGGTCACAGTAAAAGTCACAGTTAAAGGGACGGTCACTGTGAAAGTCACAGTTAAAGGGGCAGTCACAGTGAAAGTCACAGTTAAAGTGGCGGTCACAGTGCAAGTCACTGTTATAGGGGCGGTCACAGTTAGCGGGGCGGTCACAGTGAGTCACAGTTAAAGGGGCGGTTACAGTGAAAGTCACAGTTAAAGGGGCGGTCCCAGTTAAAGAGGCGGGCACAGTGAAAGTCACAGTTAAAGGGGCGGTCACAGTTAAAGGGGCAGTCACAGTGAAAGTCACGGTTAAAGGGGCGGTCACAGTGAAAGTCACAGTTAAAGGGGCGGTCACAGTGAAAGTCACAGTTAAAGGGGCGGTCACAGTGAAAGTCACAGTTAAGGTGGCGGTCACAATGAAAGTCACAGTTAAAGTGGCAGTCACAGTGAAAGTCACAGTTAAAGGGGCGGTCACAGTGAAAGGGGCAGTCACACTGAAAGTCACAGTTAAAGGGGCGGTCACAGTTAAAGGGGCAGTCACAGTGAAAGTCACAGTTAAAGGGGCGGTCACAGTGAAAGTCACAGTTAAAGGGGCGGTCACAGTTAAAGAGACGGTCACAGTTAAAGGGGCGGTCACTGTGAAAGTCACAGTTAAAGGGGCGGTCACAGTGAAAGTCACAGTTAAAGGGGCGGTCACAGTGAAAGTCACAGTCAAAGGGGCGGTCACAATAAAAGTCACAGTTAAAGGAGCGGTCACAGTAAAAGTCACAGTTAAAGGGACGGTCACTGTGAAAGTCACAGTTAAAGGGGCAGTCACAGTGAAAGTCACAGTTAAAGTGGCGGTCACAGTGCAAGTCACTGTTATAGGGGCGGTCACAGTTAGCGGGGCGGTCACAGTGAGTCACAGTTAAAGGGGCGGTTACAGTGAAAGTCACAGTTAAAGGGGCGGTCACAGTGAAAGTCACAGTTAAAGGGGCGGTCACAGTGAAAGTCACAGTTAGAGCGGTGGTCACAGTGAAAGTCACAGTTAGAGGGGCGGTCACAGTGAGTCACAGTTAAAGGGGCAGTCACAGTGAAAGTCACAGTTAAAGGGGCGGTCACAGTAAAAGTCACAGTTAGAGGGGCGGTCACAGTGAAAGTCACAGTTAAAGGGGCGGTCAAAGTGAAAGTCACAGTTAAAGGGGCGGTCACTGTAAAAGTCACTGTTAAAGGGGCGTTCACTGTAAAAGTCACAGTTAAAGGGGCTGCCACTGTGAAAGTCACAGTTAAAGGGGCGGTCACTGTGAAAGTCACTGTTAAAGGGGCGGTCAAAGTGAAAGTCACAGTTAAAGGGGCGTTCACTGTAAAAGTCACAGTTAAAGGGGCTGCCACTGTGAAAGTCACAGTTAAAGGGGCGGTCACTGTGAAAGTCACTGTTAAAAGGGGCGGCCACTGTGAAAGTCACTGTTAAAGGGGCGGCCACTGTGAAAGTCACTGTTAAAGGGGCAGTCACTGTGAAAGTCACTGTTAAAGGTGCAGTCACTGTGAAAGTCACTGTTAAAGGGGCGTTCACTGTGAAAGTCAATTTTAAAGGGCGGGCATTGTGGAGGTTTCTGTTAACGGGGCGGGCACTATGAAGGTCACTGTTAAAGGGGTGGTCAATGCTAAATTGGCAGGCACTGTTAAAGGGGCGGTCACCGTGTCGGTCATTGTTAAAGGGGCGGGTACTGTAGAGGTCACTGTTATGGGGGAAACTGTCGATATCTTTTTACGACACACGGCAACATAAAATTAAATAGATGAAATATACCTGTGCGAAGCTGGGTCCTTCTGCTAGTCTCATATATATAAAAAGAAGTTTCTGTCTGTCTAGACGTCTGTCTGGACGTTCTTTATGCGCAACCAAGACCTGGTCACATCTCTCTAGGATGTACCATTCCTGAGATATTCCCATAAAATGAGCTGCATTAGCCAATAGAAGCCAGCAAGCCTTTCACTTAAATCCGAACTGCCATTTACACGGTCACATGTCCCTTATTAGCCAATAGAAGCTTGCAGGTCCTACTCCAGGTTGCCATAACAACTGATCACAGGTTTTAGCAGTTCGCAGGTCCTTAAATATTCAGTCATATGACGTATGACGGCACAACTACACTGCTACATGCATGGGGGGCAGGGACCACTATTAAACGGATGGGCGCTGAGGAGTTCACTGTTATAGGGGCAGGCACTGTGGAGGTCACTGATAAAGGGGCAGGCACTGCAGAGGTCACTGTTAAAAGGGCAGGCACTGTGGAAGTCACTGTTAAAGGGCTGGGTACTGTGGAGGTCACTGTTAAAGGGGCAGGTACTGTGGAAGTCACTGTTAAAGGGGCGGGCACTGTGAAGATCACTGTTAAAGGGCGTCCACTATTAAAGGGGCAGGCAATTGGAGGTCACTGTTAAAGGGGCAGGCATTGTGGAGGTCACTATTAAAGGGGCGGATACTGTGAAGGTCACTTTTAAAGGAGCGGGCACTGTGGAGGTCACTGTTAAAGGGGCGGGCACTGTGGGGGTCTCTGTTAAAGGGGCGGTCTCTATGGAAGTCACTGTTAAGGGGGCGGGAACTGTAAAGGTCACTGTTAAAGGGGCGGCCTCTATCAAGGTCACTGTTAATGGGATGGTTAATGTTAAAGGGGCGGGCACTGTGGAGGTCATTGTTAAAGGGGCGGACACTGTAGTCACTTTTAAAGGGCAGGCACTGTGGAGGTCACTGTTAAAGGGGCGGGCACTGTGGAGGTCACTGTTAAAGGGGTGGGCAGTGCGGGGGTCACTGTTAAAGGGGCGGTACACTGTGGAAGTCACTGTTAAAGCGGCGGGTAATGTGGAGGTCACTGTTAAAGGGGCGGCCCCTATGAAGGTCACTGTAAAAGGGGTTGTCAATGTTAAAGGAGTAGTCATTGTTAAAGGGGCGGGCACTGTGGAAGTCACTTAAAGCGGCGGGCACTATGGAAGTCACTGTTAAAGGGGCGGGCCCTGTAGAAGTCACTGTTAAGGGGCCGGCCACTACCAAGGTCACTGTTAAAGGGGTAGTCAATGTTAAAGGGGAGGGCACTGTGGAGGTCATTGTTAAAGGGGCGGAAACTGTAGAGGTTACTGTTAAAGGGGCGGGCACTGTGGAGGACACTGTCAAAGGGGCGGGCAATGTGGAGGTCACTGTTAATGGGGCAGGCAGTGCGGGGGTCACTGTTAAAGGGGCGGGCACTGTGGAAGTCACTGTTAAAGCGGCGGGTAATGTGGAGGTCACTGTTAAAGGGGCGGCCCCTATGAAGGTCACTGTAAAAGGGGTTGTCAATGTTAAAGGAGCAGTCATTGTTAAAGGGGCGGGCACTGTGGAAGTCACTTAAAGCGGCGGGCACTATGGAAGTCACTGTTAAAGGGGCGGGCACTGTGAAGGTCACTGTTAAAGGGGTGGTCAATGTTAAAGGGGCGGGCATTGTGGATTTCACAGTCAAAGGGGCGGGTACTGTTAAAGGCGCAGGAAATGTGGAGGTCACTGTTAAAGGGGCGGGCACTGTGGAAGTCACTGTTACAGGGGCAAACAGTGCAGAGGTTACTGTTAAAGGGGTGGGTACTGTGGAAGTCACTGTTAAAGGGGTGGCCACTATGAAGGACACTGTTAAAGGAGTGGTCAATGTTAAAGGGGCAGGCACTGTGGAGGTCACTGTTAAAGGGGCGGGCACTGTGGAAGTCACTATTAAAGGGGTGGGCACTGCGGAAGTTATTGTTAAAGGGGCTGGTTATTGTAGAGGTCACTGTTATGCGGGATACTGTCGATATCTTTTAACAACACAGAAACATTAAATAAAATAGATAACATATACCGTGCGAAGCCGGGTCATTCTGCTAATATATATATATATATACATATATATATATATATATATATATATATACATATGAGTTTGTGTATGTTTGTCTTTCCGACTGTCTGTTCTTTATGTGCGACCAAATGACTGGAACCATCTGCACCAAATTTGGCACACAGGTACATCAGGTGTCCTGGAAGGTTTTAGACCAGGTCTCAGGTTTTAGACCAGGTTTTAGACCAGGTTTTAGACCAGGATAACACTGTTAAGGGAGCGGAGTGCTGTGGAGGTCACAGTTAATGGGGCAGCTGCTGTGGAGGTCACTTTGAAGGGGCGGGTTATTGTGGGAATCACTGTTAAGGAGACAGGGTACTGTGGAGGTCACTAATAAAGGGGCAGCCGCTGTGGAGGTCACTGTTAAGGGGGCAGGCCGCTGTGGATGTCACTGTTAAAGGGGCGGGCACTGTGGAGGTCACTGTTAAGGGGGCAGGGGACTGTCGAGGCCACTGTTAAAGGGGCAGCTGATATGGAGGTCACTGTTAAAGGGGCAGGATGCTGTAGAGGTCACGGAGATGGAAAACACTGTGGATATCTTTTAACCTCACACACAAACATTAAATTAAATAGATGAAATATACCCGTGCAAAGCCGCGTCCTTCTGCTAGTCTCTTATATTATTACTAAGATAAATCTGTCAAGGTCTTTTTATATTAATTGTTAATTATGGAATAAGAAGCATTAGGTGGCAGAAGAAGTGGAATTAAAACCTCTGCAACCTGTTCTCATGATTGGTGGAAGTCCAATAGGTCCAATAAGGTGAAAAGTTCTCCTGGTAGGACAATCATTTTAATTCTTTACAGTATTTCCTATATTATATCTCCAGGAATCATAAACCAGGAAGAACACCGTTAAAGGGCACATAAAAAAGAGAATGTAATAAAGGTTAAGAGATAAGTGAGTTTTATAACAATACATCTACTGTATGTCATTTCTATAATGGGACAGACAAAAGGGCATCAGATATGTATGGTACTGTTTATCTGAAGGAAACAAATTGATTGGATGGGTGGATATACCTGTCTGATCCCTTTTTCCCCCCGACAGAAGTCATAGACATGGAATTGATCGCAGATCCTACTAAAATCAGCCGGGAACAATGATGTCACAGGACACTGAGGATTTCCAAGACTATTACCACAGGGGAACCGATGAAAGTTTTTGTCAAATTTTGAAGAACCCTTTACATCCATTCCTACCTCAAAGAGACTTGGTTACGGGGAGGTAAAGCATTATATAATTCTTGCACAATGCTATATTCTGATCCAGATAGGTAGACTGTATTTAAACAGGAAGAAAATGGTAAATGCCGACAGCAAAAAGCCCAGGTCTATCTGCTGCTGTCTCCTAAGGAACACTTGATCAAAAATGAGGGAACCTTGCCTGAGAAACTTTGCCATCAGAGATAATACATGAGGTCGTTTACTGTACATAGCCTTTCTTTAGGAGCAATGTGTTTGATACAACACGTTTAAGTTCAGGCACCTAAGGGGTTAGCTGAGGATCTGCACACAGAAGGTTAGAGGGTTCAAGATGTGAGGACAAGAGGTTTGAATTACACTTGGAGAGCTCAGTTGAGTGACAAGGTATTCGGAGGTGAAACCACTTGGCCTACCCTGAAGGAATTGGATAGGGACATGACAAGCCCACAGAGTGTCAGGTCCCAAGGAAAACGCCGCCTTCCGCACATTCCTGTCACCGGATCGGGCCATGGACAGGGCAAGATCAGAGTCCCTCACACCTCACTGTCATCAGGATGGGGCCCCTGAAGAGGCTGCTGACAGGCAGAGTGCTTCAGGGATTCCCTGTTCATGTTCACCATAGGTCTACACCCTTGAGGCTGTAGTATTACAACAAGGCCCATCCGTATATTGCTGCACACCTAAGGCTAAGGTGATGAACATCACCGTTTTCTGTCACCTTTCCCACAGTCTGATGATAACAGTCATACGTTTATATAGGGAACATAGATTGTGAGCTCCATAGGGGACAGAAAGTGATGACAAATGCCTGTAAAGCGCGACGGAATATGTCAGTGCTATATTAGAGAGTAGAATAAATAATTATGCTCCCATTAATGAAATCCCCAAATTGCTAGGGGATTAATTTGACCAAAAGGAGACACTTGAATGGGGTCCGCGATCTGTCCGTTCCCTAAAAAGATAGAACAAGTTGAACGGAAGCACGGAATGGAACACCACAGAAGCACTCCGTAGTGCATCCGTGGGGTTCCATTCCGTGCCGCACCGCCCATTCAAGTGAAAGGGTCCGCATCTGTGATACGGAATGCACACGGCTGGTGCCCCGTGTATTGCGGAACCGCTGTATGCGGCCCGCAGCACGGGCAAGGAGCCCTTACGTTCAAGATTTCAATATTGACGGGCTCTCCTCAGGCTAGGCCAGCAGTATCTGATCTTTGAGGGTTCGACTCCCATTGAGAAGGGAGCAGCCCTGCAGATACCAGCTCCATCCACTGCACAATGGAGGGACCTGTGTGGCTCTGACCCCAACCTCCATCACCAGAGCTTCTCCGAAACAGCTGATTGGTGGAGGTGAGGGTGTCAGACCTCCACTGATCATATATTGCTGGTCATCAATATTAATATACTAGAATACCCCGTAAGGAGGCCTAAAAGCCCCTCTGACATATAATAGGTGTTACAGATTTTACATAGGGTCCAGGAGCCACCCGTTATACTTCTGCTACAATAGGGGGTGCTGAGGTAACGGTGGCATCCAGGCCCTGGTACTTTAGGGAAACTAAAGGCCTCCCGGCTACATAAGGAGACATCAGTGTTATAAATGGCACATGGTAGGTGAAGGGCTCTGTTACGGAGAAGTGATTGTGGCTTTCCTAACTGGATCCTGGATAATATCCTACTAATGTCAAGTCACAGTCTACTGCAGAGATCTGCAACTTGTGGGTCTCCAGCTGTTGTAAAACTACTACTCCCAGGATGCCTTGAGAGTCTGCCAGCCATCAGGGTAGTTGAAGACTTCTGATCTAATTTGCAGTCAGTTGAACCAATGATCAGACAGGTTTAATCCTACCCATTCCATCCTTGCTGAGCAGAAGTGAATGTGCACGCTTATGGGGCAGAAGATGGCTGCCAGTCGGCCAATACTTTAGCATTCATAACTACTGCCTGAAATGAAATGGAGAATTTTAACAAGAGGACAGATTTATCAAAACTGGAGAACTGGCTTAGTTGCCCCTAGCAACCAATCAGATTCCACCTTTTATTTTCCAAAGGAGTGCTGAGAAATGAAAGGTGGAATCTGATGGGTTGCTATGGGCGACTAAGCCAGTTTTCCTTTATACCAATTTGTATAAATCTCCCCAATGTGTGCAATTCTAAGGCGAAAGGGACCCTTACTTAAAATCAGAATTTGCAATGTCAGCAGGTAGTAGATGGGACCCGCTGGGTGGGCCAATCAATTCATATCTCCTGTCAGATCATATCCTGTGGTTACACAGCTGTACCACACAGATGTCCCCCCGTGCCTTGTTTATAGGATCTAGGCTGGTAGGCCCACAATGCCCTATTGTGCTTCTTACCCACAAGACGTAAAGTCACAGACGCCTGAACGAACGCGCGAGACAGCCATTTTACAATCCCAGGAATAATAAGAAGTCTCTGCTTGCTTCAGGGAGAAGCTAAAGTCAGGACTGTACCTGTCCATTATTTGCTATTCATAAACAGAGCCGAAGGGGTTAAGCCCCAAAAAGGCGCTCCCTCCTCACTCACTCCCTCTGGCTTCTTCCATGACAGGTTGGCTAAACCTCAAAACACTGACTTGACAGTTTAATAAGTTAGATGTCTCACTAAGTTAAACAGATGTCACCACTCACTCTGTGCTGTTAAATAGCCCGAGGGGGATAAAACTGAGAGGAATCACAGAAAAACAGCCTGTTTCTGTTGATTAAATGTCGGTGTCATAAATCAGTAAAACTATTCTGTCATTTATCAAAGGGAAGAGCCCTTGTTCCTGAGCCTTTGAAGTGAGAAGGGGCTGTAATTTCCAAGCCATAAAGATACTTAGCTTTCCCGTGTGTCAGAGACTTGGACTGACAGCAGTTGGGTCTGAGCCGTACGGATGACACACCTATTCTGCTAATAAGAGAGCGAGGACAAAAGCAGGTAGTAATAGAGGAGGATCAGACATGAAGGCTATACACGCTGACGTGTCATGTAGGCCAAGATGAATATATGACATCATAGCCAATTACTTCTCGCGTCCACCTGGACAATGTTATTATCTCAGCCTTCATAAAATTGAGATAACACTAAGGTTTTATTCCCCTCTGGGGGAAATCTTAATAGTTAAGTATATAGAAGGTATATATTGTAAATTTCCCATATGCGTTTCTGCTGACCAAACATTTAGGGCTGGGTATTATGGACATCTAGTAGACACGTGTTGTCCTTCCGACCTAATGGTCATCCTTTCTCTGACTAGCAAGTACACCTCCATCCAAGAAAGGGTCTTTTTGGACTGATGTGAGGGTATGAGGCCATACGGGCAGGTTTCCTGTTGCAGCTTTGGAAGCTAAAACCAGGAGTGAATTCAGAAAAGAGGAGAAGTTGTATCTGTCTATTATACTTTCTCTCCTTCTATGATCCACTCCTGATTTTAGCTTCCAAAACTCCACCAGGAAACCTGACCGTGTGGTCGCACCCTGAGGAGAGTTAATAGTTTTGGACCTTAACCCCTTAACGCCCAACTCCGTACATGTACGGCGCAACTGGACGTGACATAACGCCCAGTGCCGTACATGTACGGCGCGCTGATCGGGCGGGTGCAAGAGCTGCGCCCGCCCCATCCACAGCAGGGGTCCGGCAGTCACTGATAGCAGGACCCCTGCTGTATGAAACCACCAATGCCTGTGCATTAACCTATGCACGGCCGCGGTCAGCGCTGACCGCGGCACGTGCGATGTCCGTGAAGGGAGGAAGCAGCCATCGGGTCCCCGCGCTGCTATGACCCGATGGCCCTTAGGCCCTTTTCACACAGGCGAGAATTCCGTGCGGGTGCAATGCGGGAGGTGAACACATTGCACCTGCACTGAATCTGGACCCATTCACTTCAATCGGGCTGTGTACATGAGCAGTGATTTTCATGCATCACTGGTGTGTTGAGTGAAAATCGCAGTAAGCTCTATATTTTCACGCAACACAGGCCCCATAGAAGTGAATGGGGCTGCATGAAAATTGCAAGCTTTCGCAAGCAAGTGCGGATGCGGTGCGATTTTCACGCATGGTTGCTAGGAGACTATCGAGATGGGGACCTGATCTTTATTATTTTCCATTATAACATGGTTATAAGGGAAAATAATAGCATTCTTAATACAGAATGCTTAGTAAAATAGTGATGGAGGGGTTGAAAAATAAAAAACAATTAATAAACTCACCTTAATCCACTTTCTTTTTTGATGAAAAGGACCTGTGGTGACGTCACTGCGCTCATCACATGGTCCATCACCAAGGTCCTTTAGCCAGGTCCTGAAGAAAGTAGAAAGAAGAGGAGATCCGCTACGCGATCAAGTGGATGGGTTGAGTTAATATTATTTTTAACCCCTCAAATGGACATTTTACTAAGCATTCTGTATTAGGAATGCTATTATTTTCCCTAATAACCATGTTTCTTATAAGAGAAAATAATAAAATCTACACAACACCGATCTCCAAACTTTTGTGAAGAAGTTCGGGTCTGGGTACCATGCCGATTTTTCTCCTGCGCGTGTAAAACGCATTAAAACGCTTTGCACTCACGCATCTTTTCGGCAACGCACCCGCATCTTGTCTGGCCCTCACACGGGACGCCCGTGTGAAAGAGGCCTTAGGCATCAAGGCTGCCTTCCGGGAGAGCCTGTGAGATCCAGCCCCCTGGATCTCACAGGCAGGAAGCTGCAAGTGTATTACAGTCTGTTGTGATGCATTCTAAAGGGGATAAGACCCCCAAAAGTTGAAGTCCCACAGTGGGACAAAAAAATTAAGTAAAAAAAAATATTTTAAGTTTCAAGTCTTTTTCCAAAAATGAAGTAAAGAAAAATTTGTAAAAAAAATAGAGAAAAAAAGAAAAGTAGACATATTAGGTATCGCCACGTCCGTATCGACTGGCTTTATAAAAATATCACATGACCTAACCTGAGGGGTTAGGTCATGTGATATTTTTATAAACCCAGTCGATACGGACGTGGCGATACCTAATATGTCTACTTTTCTTTTTTTCTCTATTTTTTCACAAATTTTTCTTTACTTCATTTTTGGAAAAAGACTTGAAACTTAAACCGTCAAAATAATTAAATAAAAACATTTTTTTGTCACCTTACATCACTAAAAAAGCAACACCAACTGATCAAAAAGGCATATCACCTCATCCCGCAAAAAATGAGCCCCTACATAAGACAATCTACATAAGACACTAAAACATGAATTTTTTTTGCTTCAAAAATGCTTTTATTGTGTTAAATGTAAAAAACTAAAGTTGACATATTAGGTATTTCCACGTCTGTAACGACCTGCTCTATAAAAATATCACAGGACCTAACCTCTCAGATGAACAGATGAAAAAAAAAGTGTCAAAAAAGCTATTTTTTGTCACCTTACATCACAAAAAGTGTAATACCAAGCGATCAAAAAGTCACTCACACCCCAAAATAGTGACAAAAAAAAATCGTAATCTCATCCAACAAAAATGAGACTCTACCTAAGACAATCGCCCAGAAATTTTTTAAAAAAACTAGGGCTCTCAGTATATGGAGACACTGAAACATGATTTTTTTTTTTTATAAAAAAATGCTGTTATTGTGTAGAACATAAATAAATAAAAAAAGTATACATATTAGGTATTGCCGCATCCGTAACAATCTGCTCTATAAAAATACCACATGATCTAACCTGTCAGATGAACATTGTAAATAACAAAAAATAAAAATGGTGCCAAAAGAGCAATTTGTGTTATCTTGCCTCATAAAAAGCGTAATATAGAGCAACCAAGAATCATATGTACCCTAAAATAGTACCAACGAAACTGCCACCTTATCCCGTAGTTTTCCAAAATTGGGTCATTTCTTTGGAGTTTCCACTCTAGGGGTGCATCAGGGGGTCTTAAAATGTGACATGGCAGCTTAAAATTATCTCAGTGAAATCTGCTTTCCAAAAACCATATGGCGTTCCTTTCCTTCTGCGCAATGCCGTGTGCCCGTACAGCAGTTTACGACCACATATGGGTTGTTTCTGTAAACTACAGAATTAGGGCAATAAATATTGAGTTTTGTTTGGCTGTTAACCCTTGCTTTGTTAGTGGAATTTTTTTTATTAAAATGGAAAATCTGCCCAAAAAGTGAAATTCTGTCATTTCACCTCAAGTTTCCGATAATTCTTGTGGAACACCTAAAGGGTTAACAAAGTTTGTAAAATCTGTTTTGAATACCTTCAGGGGTGTAGTTTCTGAAATAGGGTCATTTTTGGGTGGTTTCTATTATGTGAGCCTCACAAAGTGACTTCAGACCTGAACTGGTCCTCAAAAAGTGGGTTTGGGAAATTTCCTGAAAAATTTAAAGATTTGCTTCTAAACTTCTAAGCCTTTTAACATCCCCAAAAAATAAAATGGCATTCACAAAATGATCCAAACATGAAGTAGACATATGGGAAATGTAAATTAGTAACTATTTTTGGAGTTATTACTTACTATCTATTATAAAAGTAGAGAAATAGAAATTTGGAAATTTGCTAATTTTTCTAAATTTGGGGTAAATTTTGTATTTAAAAAATAAATAAAAATGCCATTTTTTTTAACTCAATTTTACCATTGTTCTGAAGTACAATATGTCACGGGAAAATAATCTCAGAATGGCCTGGATAAGTTAAAGCTTTTCAAAGTTATTACCACATAAAGTGACACATGTCAGATTTGCTAAAAATGCCTAGGCAGAAAGGTGAAAAATGGCCTGTCCTGAAAGGGTTAAGCCTATATTAGACAGTTAGATGAGTAAGCAATTATCAGAAGGGAAGCGTTCCCGCCCGGCAACTGCCTGCTAGCTAGCAGAGGAGACTGCTGCTATTACATGCAGCGATTTCCTCAGCAGCATGGGGAGGAGCGATCGCTATGCCATTGTTCATCCCCATTCTGTCTAGTGGTTTGCCAGTGGCAGATCACTATTAGGCCTCTTTCACACTACCGTATGGCTATTTCAGTGTTTTGCAGTCCGTTTTTCACAGATCCGTTGTTCCATTTTTTTGTTTCTGTTGTGGTTCCGTTTCGGTTCCGTTTTTCCGTTCCGTTTTTCCGTATGGCATAAACAGTATACAGTAATTACATAGAACAAATTGGGCTGGGCATAACATTTTCAATAGATGGTTCCGCAAAAAACGGAACGATACGGAAGACATACAGATGCATTTCCGTATGCATTCAGTTTTTTTGGCGGACCCATTGACTTTAATGGAGCCACGGAACGTGATTTGCGGCCAAATATAGGACATGTTCTATCCTTGCACGGAACGGAGATACGGAAACATGGAAACGGAATACATTCTGTTTTTTTTGCGGACCCATTGAAATGGAAAAAAAAAAAAAAACTGTAGTGTGAAAGAGGCCTTAGACAGCACGATCTGCTGCCGTCAAGAGCTCATTTTTAAAGCATGATTAAAAATGAGAATTACCCGATGAATGCGTTTGTTCATTGGGCAATCGGCAGCGTTAATACACTGCAAGATAAATGCTCGTTAGCGATTATCTGCCAAAATATCAGCCAGTGTAATGCAGCCTTTAGTGTGAGAATGATCAATATGGTTTCAGGAGTATCCTCAAAGGGGCTCATACACATTCAGTTACTGTGAGCCAAACAAGCAGCTATTTCTTCAGATTCACCCATACACATGCATGCTCAGTTTTACCAAAGACGCATTGTGGAGAGAAGTGTAAAGACCCCTTTACATTGCCCGACTATCAGGTAGATCAACGCTAACAAATGTTCATAAGAACACTCGTTAGTGATAATCTACTGGTGTAATGATGCCACCGATTACGCGACGAACGAGTGAAACACTCGTTCACTGAGTAATTGGATCTCTCATGTGGTCACATAAACAGCCTCTGCTGCCAGCAATGATTACAGACGTGGACAAAATTGTTGGTACCCTTTGGTCAATGAAAGAAAAAGTCACAATGGTCACAGAAATAACTTTAATCTGACAAAAGTAATAATAAATTAAAATTCTATAAATGTTAACCAATGAAAGTCAGACATTGTTTTTCAACCATGCTTCAACAGAATTATGTAAAAAAATAAACTCATGAAACAGGCATGGACAAAAATGATGGTACCCCTAGAAAACACAGAACATAATGTGACCAAAGGGACATGTTAATTCAAGGTGTGTCCACTAATTAGCATCACAGGTGTCTACAACCTTGTAATCAGCCATTGGGCCTATATATATGGCTCCAGGTAATCACTGTGTTGTTTGGTGATATGGTGTGTACCACACTCGACATGGACCAGAGGAAGCAAAGGAAAGAGCTGTCTCAAGAGATCAGAAAGAAAATTATAGACAAGCATGTTAAAGGTAAAGGCTATAAGACCATCTCCAAGCAACTAGATGTTCCTGTGAGTACAGTTGCACATATTATTCATAAGTTTAAGATCCATGGGACTGTAGCCAACCTCCCTGGACGTGGCCGCAGGAGGAAAATTGATGACAAATCTAAGAGACGGATAATCCGAATGGTAACAAAAGAGCCTAGAAAGACTTCTAAAGAGATTCAAGGTGAACTTCATGCTCAAGGAACATCAGTGTCAGATCGCACCATCCGTCGTTGTTTGAGCCAAAGTGGACTACATGGGAGACGACCAAGGAGGACACCATTGTTGAAAACGAATCATAAAAAAGCAAGACTGGAATATGCCAAACTACATGTTGACAAGCCACAAAGCTTCTGGGAGAATGTCCTGTGGACAGATGAGACAAAAATCGAAGTTTTTGCCAAGGCACATCAGCTGTATGTTCACAGACGAAAAAATGAAGCATATCAAGAAAAGAACACTGTCCCTACTGTGAAACATGGAGGAGGCTCTGTTATGTTCTGGGGCTGCTTTGCTGCGTCTGGCACAGGGTGTCTTGAATCTGTGCAGGGTACAATGAAATCTCAAGACTATCAAGGAATTCTAGAGAGAAATGTACTAGCCAGTGTCAGAAAGCTTGGTCTCAGTCGCAGGTCATGGGTCTTGCAACAGGACAATGACCCAAAACACACCGCTAAAAACACCCAAGAATGGCTAAGAGGAAAAAATTGGACTATTCTAAAGTGGCCTTCTATGAGCCCTGACCTCAATCCTATTGAGCATCTTTGGAAGGAGCTGAAACATGCAGTCTGGAAAAGGCACCCTTCAAACCGGACACAACTGGAGCAGTTTGCTCATGAGGAGTGGGCCAAAATACCTGCTGAGAGGTGCAGATGTCTCATTGACAGTTACAGGAAGCGTTTGATTGCAGTGATTGCCTCAAAAGGTTGCGCAACAAAATATTAAGTTAGGGGTACCATCATTTTTGTCCATGCCTGTTTCATGAGTTTATTTTTTTACATAATTCTGTTGAAGCATGGTTGAAAAACAATGTCTGACTTTCATTGGTTAACATTTATAGAATTTTAATTTATTATTACTTTTGTCAGATTAAAGTTATTTCTGTGACCATTGTGACTTTTTCTTTCATTGACCAAAGGGTACCAACAATTTTGTCCACGTCTGTATGTATAGGGACGAGTGATGGTATTACCAATCGCTCCTCCCCATGCTGTGGAGTGCCTCCTTCACTAACGAGCAGGTGATTGCCAAAAAAAACGCCTCCTTCCCAACAACCGTCTGCTCCATTGACCAGTGCAAAGGGGCCTTAAGGTTTTCTTTCCCTCTAGGGCAGGCATCCTCAAACTGCGGCCCTCCAGCTGTAAAACTACAACTTCCACAATGCCCTGCTGTAGGCTGATACCTGTAGGCTGTTCGGGCATGCTGGGAGTTGTAGTTTTGCAACAGCTGGAGGGTAGCAGTTTGAGGATGCCTGCTCTAGGGGAAACCTTAACAGTTAGGTAAATAGGAATATATCCTAATTTTCTCATATGTTTCCACTGATCAAACATTTAGAGACGTTTCCCATTGCAATTCTATCCATGCAATGTCAGTCATAAACTTGGCATGTCTCAAAATGCAGAGTTGCAGGGATAACAAATTATTATGGACATCATGGACGTGTGTTGTCCTACAGAGCTAAGATCTTTATGAAAATGTTCTCTTAAAAATGGCTAATGGCTAAACTTTCTATGCCTTTATCCAGGGAAGGGTCTTCTTGGACTAAAATTTGGAGAGTTCATAATTTTGGACCTTAGTTTGAGAATGATCGATATGGGTTTAGGAGGATCCTTAATAGGTGTTCACATTCAGTTAATGTAAGCCAAACAAGCAGCTAATTCTTTCGATTCACCCATACACATGCACGCTCAGTTCGACCAAGGACGCATTGTAGAGAGAAGAGTACTAGGTGTCTGGTATTGGTTTATTTCTTCTTGGTTTATTATTCAACTTGCCCGAACCTTCCTTCAGGAGATTCACATACACATAAGATAGTTGTCCAGTCCTACTGAAATTATAATGTTCAGACGGCTTTTCTGTTATGTGCATTAGAGCCTTAAAGTGTCCCTGTACCTTAGAAAAACTTTTGATATGTCATAGTGACCAATTGAAGGTTTTGATTGATGGGCGTCTGAATGCTAGGACCCCCAAACAATCGCTAGAATGAGAAGAAAAAAGCGCTCATGTAGAGCACTCACTCTCTTCTGCTGAAGATGAGCTCAATAGAAAGTCTATGAGCCTGTCTCCAGTCTGCCTCCTGCAGCGAGCAGAGAGAGCACTCCGTGTGATCAATTCTTTCTCCTCGTTCTAGCAATCGGTGGAGATCTCACTGTGACATATGAACAGTTTTTTTTCAAGAACACTGACACTTTAAGGCCCCTAATGCACGCTAGACAATGAGAGACATGGGCTATCCTACCATAGACGCAATGATTCCAAGGCCTCATTCACCCAACCATATTTTCGGTCCACGTCCAATCCGCATTTTTTGTAGATTGCATGCAGACCCATTCATTTCTATGGGGAAATAATGCGTGTTCCATCCCCATCTGTGCGGCCATGCCACAGTTTATAGCTTGTCCGTTTTGCAGACAAGAATAGGCATTTTGACAATGGCGTCCACAAAAAATTTGGGATGCACACAGCTGGTATACGTGGTTCATGGATACAGATACGGCTGTGTGAATGTAGCCTAAGGGAGATTACAGAACGGTATCCAGATTTCTAGTTCCGACACGTGACGCTGCCTACAATGTTCCTTTCTATTTAGCTGATATACTCTTTATTGCTCGCATGATCGATTATGTCTGATTCTAGGTCTAAATGCATAGGGTGCAATCCCAACTGTCACTTACAATGGTCTGGAATTGCAGTTACATCTACTGAGCATGTGCAGTTCGACTTGCAAGTCCGGTGGACTATAGTCAATGTAGTCTCTGCTGTCTGAGACACACAAGGACTAGAAGTCCATCCTGCCTGCTGCCTGCTACAAAAAAAATGCAAAAAGGTATTCATGTTGGTTTATTTTACTGTATTTCATGCTTTTAGAGCAATTGCACAATTGTCTGGTTCCCCTCCAACATCTTTAAGCTTTGAGCACCCCAACATTATTATATAGCGTTCAGCATACAGTCCCGAATAGTGTAAAGCATCATGGGGCTGACCATCAGGGATAAAATAAATCAAGTGAACCCACACGTCTACTTTCTGACACTACATGATTATTATTTTAATACTACAGTAACATGGAAATTCATCTTTGACAAAACATCCAGAAAGCTCTTGTGTGGATATGTTTGACATGTTAGAAGAACAATATCCTGTGTCAAAGCCATACAGTGTTAACTGATGGATGGTCAGAGAAAACAGGTATGATTTATTGTCCATATAACTGCTGCCACCATCTCAACACCTTCAGAACACATACGTGACTCACCTATATTTGTCAAGATTAAAATTAAGTTTAGCTACGTAACCACATACTCCTCTTTAAATCTACTGTACATACCAGATTTTATGTCTAAATATGCACCCAATACCCAAGGCTTTTAAACAACTAGTTCATAAAAGAAGATTTATGGCCACACATATAATACATATTTGTACAATTCAACAAAATGTCAGGTATTTGGCAATTGTCCAGACTGCACTATACAGGAAGTGATCTCGTCATTCCGACAGAATATTGTACAATATAATGGGCACCCAAGCAGGAGAATTTTAGAATTACTTTTAAAATGTTTAACCTTCAGAGATGACCTGCCACGTTTACATCAACTATTTCATTCCTTTGTGTTCTCAAAAACGACTATATTTCTTACAAGTTTTCGCCTTATTTTATTGGATCCAAAATATTTCTGGCTTCAAAAATCAATTACTGTAAATTTTTTGGGTTTTCTTCTCATCAGTCAGAAAATGATGATGCCTAAGTCTCACCAATCACCGGTCATAGTCCATGGCAAAATTTGTTAAAGTCACCTCAATTAGTCTTAAAATTTTTCTCTTGAACCCAACAGAACTCCAAACGAGTATAGCTTGATAAACTACCTAACCAGCTTTCATTCACCAAGAACTAGGAGGTACCTCAAAAGTGAGTCCCACCTCACAGTTTGAAAATCACTGATCTAATGTATATGGAGATAATATGAAGTCAAGAAGAGAATTTTCAACATATTGCATAACTTGTCCATGCCCCAGACAGAAGACAACAAGCCGGGGACCAGAAGATGGAGGCATGGGAACCAATGCTCAGAATGTGGCCAGTGGCGAGCAGTTAAGTATGAATCTTTCAGGAGCGATGCATGCTAAGGGCCTTCTGACCATTCATATTCCAAGAAAAGCCCTTGAAACTGCCCATAGATATAAGATAAATGTTGGCAGAGCATGCCAATCTCAGCGGGGATGGCCTGCCATCTATTCTATATGGGGGTTGACTTTCCCCTCACTACAAATGCAAGAACAGATAAGTATCAGGCAGTTTGTACAAAAGTTTGTTCCCGATAATTGACACATGAAAAGGTGCCACCGATCACCCAATGAATGAGCAGATGCTTGTTCATCGGGTAAAAACTTGTTAATGCATTATTGTTTCTGGGCTGCAGTTTGTCCTGTTTAAACATCTGCTGCCCAGAAACAATTAATCTATATGGGGACAAAAGCAACTGCCTGTCCCCATACAGCAGGTTTTATCTGGTCAGTCAGCCCATGTAAAGTGGCCTTTACTGCTCTCTCCCTACTTACATGTGCACAATCGGTATGTAGGGTCCAGGAGATTGTGGGCTAAAGAAGCTTTCAGTACACAGCTATCTAATGTGTATGGCAGCCTTAACGTTGGATAGTAATTTTTAGCTCTTACTGAAGCAGATGACCTTCTACTCCACCAACATCTTTTGGCACTCATTAATTGCCATGCACACTGATCTCACCAGTACCCGACTGGTGTCCCAAGACAGTGTCAATTGCCCCTGATTGATCCTTCCCTTTTCTCACAGAAAAGAGGAAAAAAATCTGAGCTCTGACACAGTGGGAGTCCAAGAATGGGGAGAAGTCTCATCAACTGTTGATGACAAATACATTCAAAGAGCAGTTGCACTAAAACTGCAATGGATGGAAAACAACTTTGCACAGAGCTTTGTGATGTGGATTCAAAAGCCTATTTAAGTAAATGATGTTACGAGAGGAAAGCCCATGGGTGTAACTTGAAGCTCGATGGCCCCAAAGCAATATCTTTAACAAGGCCCCCCACAGGCATTAGATAATTTTCAACCAAACCTGCCAATTTCAGTGGGACAGGCCGACCTTGTAATGTAATGTCCTTCACAGCAGATGTCAGTGCAACTATCGACTGGCCAATTGAATTTCAACCTGCCCGTTCTTTTGGTTCTCGGGGAGATAAGCCACCACCAGAGAAGTGCATTAGCTCTCTCTCGTCATGTGGCAGAGGGACTTTTGGGCAACCTCAGGAACCACAGCCCTGGTGCAACTGCTATTTCTACACCACCTATAGCTAAACCCCATGTTCGTTGAGCTCCTTTCTGCATTACAGGGGAGCAGTCCGGGATTACTTTAATGCCCCTCCACATACAGGACTTTCTTCCTTTGTTTAGATCTGTTTCCTGATAACACTTGGCATGTCCCCAGATGTCAGCAAAGTATGCACTGAGTTAAGAGCCTTGCTGTCTTCTGCGCCTATTGGCTGGTGTTCAAAACCTTCAGCTTATGAGAGCAGATGAGGGACTGATGACATGTTTATAGTATGCATAAACATTTCAGAGCATACTCACTGTATGTATATATTAAATGTATACATTGTGAAGTTCAGATAAATGTTTTATCAGGGGGGATTTATATGCAGTCAGGCACAAAGCACATAACACATATAAAACCAGCGCTCCAGACAGTAATCCAACACAGAGATGCTCGCAAGGATAACATATCCTGTTTGTATGATATATATGATTTATATTACACCCCTCCCTGTACTTTGTAAACCTCTCACTGGGGTAAAGTTGTGGATAAATTGAACCTATGTAAGATTTAAAGGAATTAAGTGGCTTATATGGTGAGCAAAGAACAACAAATACATCTAACTGTTACATTTTTCTTTTCTTTTAAAGAATAGAGCAAGACAACACATTTTGTGGTCTCTACACTAGTTTACGATTCCAGGCCCATAGCCTCATGCTCGTTACTTCCCATAATACGAACAGACACTAATAATCCCACACCCACACGGTCTCATGACTTGGTGAGACATTTCTCCAGAGGGTTTTAAAGAGTCATACGGAGACCAGCTCTTGAAAGAAAACTGAATACTTGGGTTGTTGATGATGACACAAGGATCTTGATTACAAATGTAATCTGTTCCAAACATAAAAATTGGCTAGCAATGATACACTGGAAATATAAAAGCCCAATGAAAATTAATGTCAGGAGTCAAGGAATGATTTGATTGACCATTCTTCATATCTCTTTCTCAAGGGTTGCAAGAATTGTTGATTAGCTAGACTTTCAGGTCAAAGGACAACATACAGTAGTGGCCAACAGTTTTGAGAATGACACAAATATTAGTTTTCACAAAGTTTGCTGCTAAACTGCTTTTAGATCTTTGTTTCAGTTGTTTCTGTGATGTAGTGAAATATAATTTATATTTGTAATCAAGATCCTTTTGTAATCAAGATCCTTGTGTCATCATCAACAACCCAAGTATTCAGTTTTCTTTCAAGAGCTGGTCTCCGTATGACTCTTTAAAACCCTCTGGAGAAATGTCTCACCAAGTCATGAGACCGTGTGGGTGTGGGATTATTAGTGTCTGTTCGTATTATGGGAAGTAACGAGCATGAGGCTATGGGCCTGGAATCGTAAACTAGTGTAGAGACCACAAAATGTGTTGTCTTGCTCTATTCTTTACACGCACTTCATAGGTTTTAAAGGATTTTATCAACAATTACATGACATTTATGCAAAGAGTCAGTATTTGCAGTGTTGGCTCTTCTTTTTCAGGACCTCTGCAATTCGACTGGGCATGCTCTCAATCAACTTCTGGGCCAATTCCTGACTGATAGCAACCCAGTCTTTCATAATAACTTCTTGGAGTTTGTCAGAATTAGTGGGTTTTTGTTTGCCCACCCGCCTCTTGAGGATTGACCACAAGTTCTCAATGGGATTAAGATCTGGGGAGTTTCCAGGCCATGGACCCAAAATGTCAACGTTTTGGTCCCCGAGCCACTAAGTTATCACTTTTGCCTTATGGCACGGTCCTCTATCGTGCTGGAAAATGCATTGTTCTTCACCAAACTGTTGTTGGATTGTTGGAAGAAGTTGCTGTTGGAGGGTGTTTTGGTACCATTCTTTATTCATGGCTGTGTTTTGGGGCAAAATTGTGAGTGAGCCCACTCCCTTGGATGAGAAGCAACCCCACACATGATTGATCTCAGGATGCTTTACTGTCGGCATGACACAGGACTGATGGTAGCGCTCACCTTTTCTTCTCCGGACAAGCCTTTTTCCTGATGCACCAAACAATCGGAAAGAGGCTTCATCAGAGAATATGACTTTGCCCCAGTCCTCAGCAGTCCATTCACCATATTTTCTGCAGAAGATCAATCTGTTCCGGATGGTTTTTTTGGAGAGAAGTGGCTTCTTTGCTGCCCTTCTTGACACCAGGCCATCTTCCAAAAGTCTTCGCCTCACTGTGCGTGCAGATGTGCTCACACCTGCCTGCTGCCATTCCTGAGCAAGCTCTGCACTGGTGGCACTCTGATCCCACAGCTGAATCCTCTTTAGGAGACGATCCTACCGCTTGCTGGACTTTCTTGGACACCCTGAAGCCTTCTTAACAAGAATTGAACCTCTTTTCTTGAAGTTCTTGATGATCCTATAAATTGTTGATTGAGGTGCAATCTTAGTAGCCACAATATCCTTGCCTGTGAAGCCATTTTTATGCAACGCAATGATGGCTGCATGCGTTTCTTTGCAGGTCACCATGGTTAACAATGGAAGAACAATGATTTCAAGCATCACCCTCCTTTTAACAGGTCAAGTCTGCCATTTTAACCCAATCAGCCTGACATAATGCTCTCCAGCCTTGTGCTCGTCAACATTCTCACCTGAGTTAACAAGACGATTACTGAAATGATCTCAGCAGGTCCTTTAATGACAGCAATGAAATGCAGTAGAAAGTTTATTTTGGGATTAAGTTCATTTTCATGGCAAAGAAGGACTATGCAATTCATATGATCACTCTTCGTAACATTCTAGAGTATATGCAAATTGCTATTATAAAAACTTAAGCAGCAACTTTTCCAATTTCCAATATTTATGTAATTCTCAAAACTTTTGGCCACGACTGTACAATGCCTCATCTCCCCCCGATTTCTTTATTTGTAAGGAGTACAAATAGACCTGATTTTGGCTAAGCTCAAGACATCTGGATTATACACTTGTGACCAAACCTGGAGCATATTCCAAATCTCTGTTACTTGAAAGTCGCAGCTAGTGTATAATATTACCCCGGTGGCAATGAATTTAGCCTGCACTGACATGCATGCAATGTCAGACACAAGACACAATCAATGGCACGTCACAGACATAGCAATGGTCTTATAGCCCAGGTCTCTAAGGTGTAAGCAGTACCACAAAACATATCTATGACATGAATTTTATAAATACCAATATATTCATAACTCTGGACTACCCTTCAAGTTGACCTGACTCCAATATGCATTTGGCATGAGCGATTATACTTTGATCATTATTGCGAAAATGCCAATGGGTTGCAGACCATGCTATATAAGTGCTTATCTGAGGGACATTCTACTCTACCATTACTTCCTAATAAAGCTTTGGGACCTCCTGTCCCCTGGTGAGGTGTCCATTCTGATTATGTACTCCTCTAGGTTAGGAATATCAATTTATTCTTATGAAAAAAGAAGATGAAGAACTTATCTGTTGGTCATTCTGCCATTACTTCCTATTAAAGATGAGCCATGAGCAAATAAGCTCTGGGACCTCCCATCCTCTGGTGTAGGCTAAGAGAGGTGTCCATTCTGATTATGTACACATCTGAGCTTAGTATAGCACTTTATTCTTACAAAAAAAGCTGGAGGAAGAACTTATCTGAGGGACACTCTACTATTACTTCCTAAAAAAGATGTCAGGGAAGGGCAAATAAGCCCTGGGACCTCCTGTCCTCTGGTGCAGGCATTATTCACCACCAATAGAGGTGTCCATGCTGATTATGCACGGCTATCGGCTAGGTACTGTATATTACTTTATTTCTGCACTGTAATCATGCCTGTGTTACCTATCCTGGAATCAGTCTGAGCATTTACACCGAAGTGAATGGGGTTAAGTCCAGGACATGAAAAAGTTGGTTGTAGAGTATGAGCAAACAGTGGCTGGTTGTCTTGGGTGAACAAAACACCTGTCAGGGAGTGAAGTGCTAATGACAGGCCTGAGTGAGTGGCATTAAGGTTAACACCTGCATTAGTGTCTCCTCTTTTGAAGGTCAATGGTGGCAGTTTAAATAGTGCCGGGTGAGACAAACTTCAATCAAGTGCTGCTGGCTCTGCTCTGCTGCTAAACTTCTCACCACTCATCCATGTAATTAAAATAACTCAGGGGATTTTCTCTCTGTGGTTTTTCCAGGGAGTGGAGAGGTGATGTGATGGATAACTTGTTTGTTTCAGGGTTTCTTCTGTTTGACATACATGAACATGGGAGAATGAATATTTCCATATATGTTTGCTAAGTAGATAAAAGTTCCTAGCATGTCGTAAAGATGCTGCGAACAAATCTTTTCCTTAGTACTGGTATAGCCATTGTAGACAGGCTTTTAATTTTCCGCCATGAGAATGGGTAATACCCTTCCAGCAGCCTAGAAGACAAAATCTCATCTACACTCTGAAGAAAAAATCTGCAGCAGAAATAAACAAAAATAAATCCACAACATGTCACTTTATGCTGTGAATACTCACTTTTGTAATTCATAGGGTAAAGTCTATAGCAAATTTACAGCAAATGTGTGACAAATATTATGCAACACATTTGGATTTGCTGCAAATTCATCAAGCACCATATTTTCCTCACTATAAGAAGCAATTTCCCCCCCCCCCCAAAAGTGGAGGGAAAATTGCAGTGCGTCTTATAATGTGAATACTAATGCTTTTACTATGGAAGCACTTATTAGTATAGTAGGACTGGGAAGAGGTGAATATAGCATGTGCTGGCTTTACTCATCGCTCCTGCTCTTCTCTGGGCACCGTGCTGCTTAAAGCACATGGATGTAGTGCGTGTAAACGCGCACTATGACCTGACGCTGTGCAACATCCGATCACAGTTTAGTGCTGCAGGAAGGGACGGTGCTTTAGTGCTGCACTGGGACGGTGCTGTCTGGGGTATTAGAGGTAAGTCCTTTTATTTATTTATTTTTGTCTAACCTGATGTCTGATGAAGATTGGGGATCTGATTTGGGGGGTTGCTGAAGACTGGGGTTCTCATCTGAGGTTTGATCAAGTATTTGGGTCTGATCCGGTCTGATGAATATTAGGGGTCTGATTTGGGGGTCTGATCATGCAGTACTTTTAGTCCGGCTGCCTCTCGCCGTGCGCTGCCGTGCCGCCGCCGCCGGACCTCAGCCCCCGCCCCTATAATAGTTAATGGGGATGGAACGGCAGTCCGGGGGCACATGTGAACAAGCGGCAGGACAGATCCGACAGGCTGTTTACTCGCCGGAACTGCCTGCTGGAGTCCCCTCCTGCTAGTGTGAAACAAGCCTTACACAGACAGGCTTGCCATGGTATGTACAGTAAGCCTGACAGGGTCCTGCCAGAGGCAGGAGCCTGATCGGGCTTACTGTGAATGAAAATACACTGCGGTATACTATACAGTGTACTGCAGTGTATTGAAGAACCATCAGACCCACTGGATCTTCAAGAACCAAGTGGGTATGGGTACAAAAAGCGTTAAAAAGAAGTGCAAAATAAAAAATAATTTTTTTCCCCCATATATGCACATTTATAATTGGGTAATAATGAAGAAAATAAAATACCCTAAACATGTTTGGTATTGCTGCATCCAGCTCTATAAAAATATCACATGACCTAACCTCTCAGATGAACACCGTAAAAAAAGGAAAATAAAAACGGTGCCAAAAAATACATTTCTTGTTACCTACCATGACAAAAAGTGCAACACCTAGTGATCAAAAAGGTATATGCCCCCCCAAAATAGTACCAATCAAACAGTCACCTCATCCCACAAAAAATTAGACCCTACATAAGGCAATCGGCCCAAAAATTGAAAAGCTATGGCTCTCAGACTACAGAGACACTGAAAAAAAAAAATTTGTTTAAAATTTTTTATTATTGTGTAAAACTTAAATAAATAAGAAAAAGTATATATATTAGGTATTGCCACGTCTGTAAGGACCTGCTCTATAAAAATATCACATGACCTAACCCCTCAGGTGAACGCCGTTAAAATAAATAAATAAAAACTGTGCCAAAACAACCAATTTTTTTGACACATTGCCCCATAAAGCGTAATAATGAATGATCAAAAAATCATATGTACCCAAAAATGGTACCAATAAAAATGTCAACTCTTCCTGCAAAAAACAAGCCCCTCCACAAGACGATCTGCCGAAAAATATAGCGTTCAGAAAATGGAGACAGAAAAACATAGTTTTTTTCAAAAAAACTTTATTATGTAAAACTGAAACAAAGAAAGTATACATATTTGATATTATCACGTAGGTAACAACCTGCTCTATAAAAATAGCACATGATTTAACCTGTCAGATGAACATTGTAAAAAACTAAAAATGAACACTGTGCCAAAACAGCTATTTTTTTGGTTACCTTGCTTCACAAAAAAAAACATAATATAGAGCGATTAAAAATCATATGTACCCCAAAATAGTGCCAATAAAACTGCCACCTTATCCCGTAGTTTCCAAAATGGGGTCACTTTTTGATTGAGGGGGCTTCAAATAGGACACTGTGTCTAAAAACCAGTCCAGCAAACTCTGCCTTCCAAAAACCATGCGGCGCTCCTTTTCTTCTGCAGCCTGCCATGTGCCCTTACAGCAGTTTACGACCACAGGTGGGGGGTTTCTGCAAACCGCAGAATCAGGATAATAAATATTGAGTTTTGAATGGATTAAAATGGAAAATCTGCCAAAAAAGTGAAATTTTGAAATTTAATCTCCATTTTCCTTTAATTCTTGTGGAATAGCTAAAGGGTTAACAGTTTGTAAAATCAGTTTTGAGTAACTTGAGGGGTGTCGTTTCTACAATGGGGTCATTTATAGGGGGTTTCTACTATGTAAGCTATACAAAGTGACTTCAGACCTGAACTGGTCCTTAAAAAGTGGGTTTTGGAAATTTTCTTAAAATTTTTTAGAATTGCTTCTAAAATTCTAAGCCTTCTAACGTCCTTAAATAAACAAAATTATATTTACAAAATGATGCCAACATAAAGTGGACACATAGTGAATGTAAGGGTACTTTCACACTAGCGTTATTCTTTTCGGGCACTGAGTTCCGTCAAAAGGGCTAAGGGCTCTTTCACACCTGCGTTCTTGTCTTCCGGCATAGAGTTCCGTCGTCGGGGCTCTATGCCGGAAGAATCCTGATCAGTTTTATCCTAATGCATTCTGAATGGAGTGAAATCCGTTCAGGATGCATCAGGATGTCTTCAGTTCCGGAACGGAACGTTTTTTGGCCGGAGAAAATACCGCAGCATGCTGCGCTTTTTGCTCCGGCCAAAAATCCTGAAGACTTGCTGCAAGGCCGGATCTGGAATGAATGCCCATTGAAAGGCATTGATCCGGATCCGGCCTTAAGCTAAACGTCGTTTCGGCGCATTGCCAGATCCGACGTTTAGCTTTTTTAGAGTGGTTACCATGGCTGCCGGGACGCTAAAGTCTTGGCAGCCATGGTAAAGTGTAGCGGGGAGCAGGGGAGCAGCATACTCACCGTCCGTGCGGCTCCCGGGGCGCTCCAGAGTGACGTCAGGGCGCCCCAAGCGCATGGATCACGTGATCGCATGGCACGTCATCCATGCGCATGGGGCGCTCTGACGTCACTCTGGAGCGCCCCGTGAGCCGCCCGGACTGTAAGTATACCGGTCCCCCGCTCCTACTATGGCAACCAGGACATTAATAGCGTCCTGGCTGCCATAGTAACACTGAAAGCATTTTGAAGACGGATCCGTCTTCAAATGCTTTCAGTACACTTGCGTTTTTCCGGATCCGGCGTGTAATTCCGGCAAGTGGAGTACACGCCCGGCGTGTACTCCACTTGCTGGAATTACACGCCGGATCCGGAAAAACGCAAGTGTACTGAAAGCATTTGAAGACGGATCCGTCTTCAAAATGCTTTCAGTGTTACTATGGCACCCAGGACCCTATTAAAGTCCTGGTTGCCATAGTAGGAGCGGGGAGCGGTATACTTACCATCCGTGCGGCTCCCGGGGCGCTCCAGAATGACGTGCCATGCGATCACGTGATCCATGCGCTTGGGGCGCCCTGACGTCACTCTGGAGCGCCCCGGGAGCCGCACGGATGGTAAGTATGCTGCTCCCCCGCTCCCCGCTACACTTTACCATGGCTGCCAAGACTTTAGCGTCCCGGCAGCCATGGTAACCACTCTAAAAAAGCTAAACATCGGATCCGGCAATGCGCCGAAACGACGTTTAGCTTAAGGCCGGATCCGGATCAATGCCTTTCAATGGGCATTCATTCCAGATCCGGCCTTGCGGCAAGTCTTCATTTTTTTGGGCCGGAGCAAAAAGCGCAGCATGCTGCGGTATTTTCTCCGGCCAAAAAAACGTTCCGTTCCGAAACTGAACACATCCTGATGCATCCTGAACGGATTTCACTCCATTCAGAATGCATTAGGATAATCCTGATCAGGATTCTTCCGGCATAGAGCCCCGACGACGGATCTCTATGCCGGAAGACAATAACGCAGGTGTGAAAGAACCCTTAATACCGGAAAAGAACTGATCAGGTATATCCCCATGCATTCTGAATGGAGAGTAATCCGTTCAGGATGCATCAGGATGTCTTCAGTTCAGTCATTTTGACTGATCAGGCAAAAGATAAAACCGTAATATGCTACGGTTTTATCTCCAGTGAATTTCAATCGTTATGCGGCTTAGGCTAGTTTCACACTAGCGTTCGTCGGTCCGCTCGTGAGCTCCGTTTGAAGGAGCTCACGAGCGGACCCGAACGCCTCCGTCCAGCCCTGATGCAGTCTGAATGGAGCGTATCCGCTCAGACTGCATCAGTCTGGCGGCGTTCAGCCTCCGCTCCGCTCGCCTCCGCACGGACAGGCTGGCCATGCGGAGGCGAGCGGATCCGTTCAGACGTACAATGTAAGTCAATGGGAACGGATCCGCTTGAAGAGGTCACCATATGGCTCAATCTTCAAGCGGATCCGTCCCCCATTGACTTTACATTGAAAGTCTGAACGGATCCGCTCAGGCATCTTGCGCAAAATTTTCTAAGTTATTAATGCAGACGGATCCGATCAAGCGCTAGTGTGAAAGTAGCCTTAGACGTGACGTTTCGGCCAACAAGGCCTTTTTTCAAACTGGTGCCGCTCTGTAGGAAGAGTAGAATGTTAGATATTAGAGCGGTGGCTGAAGCAGGAGGTGTGCTGTTGCACTACAAGAGGAATTCATGGCTTCCTTTCTCCTGCTTCAGGCATCACTGAAATATCTAACGTTCTACTCTTCCTACAGAGTGGCACCAGTTTGAAAAAGGCCATGTTGGCCGAGACGTCACGTCTAAGCCGCATAACGATAAAAATTCACTAATCAAGTATAATGTCACTGGAGTTTTTTATCTACACATGCCATCAGTTGGCTTACGGCGACGGAACTGCTTGCTGGATCCCTCTGCCGCAAGTGTGAAAGTAGCCTTAAAGGGAACCTGTCACCGGGATTTGATGTATAGAGCTGAGGACATAGGTTGCTAAATGGCCACTAGCACATCCGCAATATCCAGTCCCCATAGCTCTTTGCGCTTTTATTGTGTAAAAAAAAAACGATTTGATACATATGCAAATTAACCTGAGATGAGTCCTGTCCCTGACTCATCTCACATACAGGACTCATCTCAGGTTAATTTGCATATGTATCAAATCGTTTTTTGTTTTTTTACACAATAAAAGCACACAGAGCTATGGGACTGGGTACTGTGGATGTGCTAGCGGCCATCTAGCAACCCATGTCCTCAGCTCTATACCCAAAATCCCGGTGAAAGGTTCCCTATAAGTAATAAATATTTTATGAGGTATCACTGTCTGTTTGAAAAGCAGAGACATTTAAATTTAGAAAATTGCTAATTTTTGGATTTATAAAGGTGAAATATATTGACTCAAATTTATGACTGTCATGAAGTACGATGTGTCAGGAGAAAACAATCTCAGAATGGCTTGGTCAAGTAAAAGTGTTCCAAAGTTATTACTGGATAATTTTTTTTCAAAAATAATCCTGGTCACGAAGGTTCAAAATGGCCCCGGTCATTAAGGGGTTAATCTGCTGAATGCTGGTCCTGTCCACACACAGACCCGTGACGTATCGTAAATAACGTGTACATATAAATGTGTGACATATTATGGCCTGTGATCCCCAAAAATCCCAAAAAGAAACTTTCTTTGGTGCCATGCTCAGTGCTCCTGAAACATATAAATGCGTGGCCTGAGTGCCAACGTGTTGTATCATGGCTGTGCACATACAGGCCTGGTCTACACTCCCTTCATTCGCTACTGTTGCTAAGGGTATGGGATTTGGTTTTAATAACAGTTAGTTCAAACAATGTAAATTTACTGCCGCTAGAAACTGGTTCAGAAAACATGTCCAAAGCAGCTATCATTTCTCAACCACACCAGCTGTTTTCGCTCAGCCTCTACCTGACAGGGTGCTTTGGAAATAGCAATCAGTGTATTTATAAGAAGGGACGGGCCCATAAATATGTCAGCCTGGAATATATACGGCCCCATATTTCACCATTTTCTATTTTAAAGTTGTGAGTTATGGCTTTAGAAAGGCTGCCCATTAAATGTGCGGATGATGGATATTCTGCATTGCTGTGCGTGTGTGTTCATCACCAAGACAATAAAAGGACACAGCACACACACACGCTAGTACTTACATTTAAAAAACACAGCACACAGGGCCACTCACACACACAAACTACAGAGCTAAAGAAGGGCAAAAAAATAAACACACAAAAAGCCACATAGACACAAACAGAAGACTACAAAAATATACAGAACAAAAGCACTAAAGCACAACATAAAAGTGCCACATTACCATTACTCCAACACAGTCCATACTAATGTACAAAATAATAGGTTGTCATTTGATGCTAAATTGTTAACTGATAAGTAACATACGAATAATCAGTATTATTGTATCAGAGTAATGTTTATTAATGTTGTATCAGACCAAACATTAGAGGAACCTGCAACGAAACTGTCAAATGTTCATAGAGTTGGGGGTCCAACTTTCCTATATGGAGTTAGGTAATTTAATATTCTGGCTGACTGGATTTGCCACTGGGGGCAACTTACTGTATACTGATTTAATGATTTAGTAACCTTCTAATAGTAAAAACTGAGGAACGGAGCAGCTTAGGCTAGTTTCACATGTGATCCGGCAAAGAAACAGCCTACTGGAGTTCACTGTATCTGCCATAGCCGGATACTGCCTTTTTACCATCAGACCACATTGACTATAATGGGATCCAGCAGGTTTCCAGCATGAGTGCCGGGTTTTAGCCAGACAAAAAAAGTAGCCTGGACTGGTACGGCCAAAACCCAGCAGTCATGCCAGAAACCAGACAGATCCTATTATAGTCAATGGGGTCAGGCGGTGAATGGCAGTATCCGGCTATCAGGTAAACAGAGATGTAAAACTAGCCTTAGAGCTCATGCACACGACCAGATGCCCTCCGAGAAATACGATCCATGAGCTGGCCATATGTCCCGAAGCGGCATACATCGTGTGAACGGGAGCGCACAGCATCATAGGTTACTATGATACTGTGCGCATCGGGCCACCTGCGGGACTACTGTCCAGCACTCATATGATCATACGGTATGAGTGCAGGACAGTAGTCCCGCGGGCGGCCCCATGCGCACAGTATCATAGTAACCTATGATGATGTGCACTCCCGTTCACACGATGTATGTCGCTCTGGGACATATGGCCCACTCATGGACCGTATGTCTCGGAGGGCATCTGGTCGTGTGCAAAGGCCCTAAGGTGGAATAACAATGTCCTACTTTCAGACCAATTAGTGGGAATGAATGATCATACAAACGCTCACTCCCGATACCCAGCCCGTGTAAAGGTTCTGCAGAACGCTCAATCATCGGGTGAAGTGATCTTTGATGCAAACATCTCAATCATGATTTCTGGGCAGCAGATCTTGCTGTCGAAGAAGAGATCTACTGCCCAGAAACAATGAACCTGCATGAAGACAAGCGATAGCAGAAGCCATTGCTAATCCCCATACAGTGGAGGTGATCATTTCACCTCCACTGACAAGCAGGCAGTTATCGGAAAGGAACGCTTTCTTCACGATAATTGTCTGCTTGGCAGAAAAGTGTAAATGCGCCTTAACCATAAAGGAGTCCATGTGATGGCACAATATATTCTGACTGGCAGAGAGCTGTCCCGTTGGTTGCTCCATTCACTGGGCATGCTGTGAAGTACAATATTGGTCACCAGAAGTCAACTCCCATGAATTTTCCATGTGGATGAGTGTAAATATTCATTATACAAGATTATTCTATGACAGAAACTGTTCTAGTCCCTAGAGTTCTGGTGGACCCTGAAACTTCCATAACTGTACCCAGATTTATCAAAGAGGTCAGTACGGGCCTATGTTTTCTGCTATGAGGAAGTGAGCATAGCTGGGGTTGGGAACCTCTGATTGATTGCAGCTCAATAGCATATACATTACTAGTCCCATCTTTCAGCAGAGGGCTTTTTGGTTCCTTTCATCTCACCACACCAGAACCTAAATGTTTATGTGTCTTTATGTATGCAATCACATCCAATATAGATTACTGGTGATAAATCCTGTGCCTCAGAATATCTCCTCTGTTTACACTGCTGAAACACCCACCATGCCTGTGCCTCCAGCATCTTCCTCACATATTATAGGGACATATTCTCATTTTTCAGCCCCAATCCCCTACTGAAGGGACAAAGAGGCACATGATGAGGGATTGTGCCATGACACAGGACCTATCCCCATGAAAGGTCATTAATATTACATCTTCGGGGTCTGGCTCTCGGCACCCCCGCCGATTACCGGTTTTAAGAGGTAGGGGCACTTGTGTGAGCACTGCTTTCTCTTCAAAATGATCTGTGCATCGTCTCCTTTGCAGCGGATGTGCGCTGTAATTACAACTTCTAAAACAGCTAATCGGTGGGGGGTCCCGGAGCTCCGACCCCCGCCGATCAGATACTGATGACATATCCTGAGGATAGATCATCAGTATACGGTAATTTTTTTTTAAAGGGGTTATACGAGTTTAGAAAAAAAAAACATGGCTGCTTTCTTGCAGAAGCAGAGCCACCCAAGTCCATGGCATTATAGCCCAGCTCTATAGAGTGGCAATACCACGCGCACCCTGCGGAAACATGTGGCGCTGTTTTGCTATAAAGCATATGTTCTACCCAATGGAAGCCTTTAGGGCATCGCAACACCCAAGTGAGGAAGTAGATTGTGCGCCTAAACCCCTGGTCTCATCCAGAAGTTCTTATGTCGCATGAACCGTGAAGATCTGTACTGATATATGTAAGGAAAGTACCATAACAACAAAGAATAATAGCAACTTCTGGGCCCATTCACACTGACAGCATGAAGTATCCGCCATTGCATCAAAATGCACCTAGCTTAAGGCTTCTTAGTAAATCTGCCATAACATGTCAGACATAATGTATTCAGCTAAATGGCTGTCGACGTTCATAAGAGAATAGACACTTCAAGTCATAAATCAGCTGCTAAGAATGGTAGAACAGGTTACATTGTTAAGGATTTCCATTACCCTCTCAGGCTGCTATGAGCATAATGCTTTCATGCTATCAATTAACCCTTCAACACTCTCCCCCCAAAGGGGTACTTTTAACCGGTTCGGTGCCAGCGTGCCGCTCCCAGTGCCACGTTACCCGGCTCCAGGCGCCTTTACTCCAGCAAAGGGTTTGTTTTTACAGCAGAGTTTTTTGTTTTTTTTTACTTTTGGGCTGTCAGGGTGAGCGGGTGCGCTGGGAGATTAATGATGTGGGCGTGTAAAGGACTCATAATGGTTTGTTTGATGTGACAAGTCGGATAGCGGCTGATTTATGTCATAGGCAGATAGGTATTTAATTGTGCACCTCATGGCACCAGTTCAAAGCCAGCTCCTCTGGCCCCCACCCTTGCTCCTCTGTACTTCTCCAGCTATGAAATCTTTAAAGCTCTGACTGACAGATGTACTCTTAGACTTTTTATATCCTCTCCAGGAGGTGTAGAACCTGCCCTACTGTATGTTTGCTTGCAATAAATTCTCCTCCGCGGCTGCACAGTATGTACAAAGCGCGGCTCTATGTGCTCACAAGGCAGGAACCTCAATTAAAACCAAAAGCAAGAAAAGTCAATTAAAATCACCACCGATATTTTAATACTCGTAAACCGCAGACTTTTTCTTTTTTAGGCCACGTGCAGCTCCAGCTGTGACTGAAATAAAATTGTGGCACGCACTGATAGTCCTGAGGAGCAGGGCATGCTGGGAGTCCTCATTGAGCAACAGCTGGAAAGCCAGAGGTTACCTAAACCTAGGGATTACTTGAGTAAGTGACATTTTCCGATCGTCCACAGAGTGCTTGTAAACTACAGGACTGCGGCTATATATCAGGATTTCTTCCAGTTAGTAAACTGCGGCCATTATTAGACATTTCCAGCAGAGACTGCTAGGCCTCATGCACATGGCAGACCCTGTCCCGAAAGCTGTGCAGTGACACGTCAGTCTCCGGCGGTCACGTAGCAGGAAAAAATACCTCCGTTATGCGGCATGCAATGGAGCTGGCCGTTTTTGTTTTCTTTTGTTGGATCCATATGGAAATGAAAATCCTACGTACTTCTACGAGTGTCTTATTGAGATTCGGTACAAGATGGAGCAGTAATCTAAGGCCTCTTTCACACGGGCGAGTTTTCCGCGGCTCTGTTTTCTGTGTGGCTCTGTTTCTGCAAGAAAGCAGCCATGTTTTTTTTTCTAAACTCGTATAACCCCTGTAGGCCTCTTTCACACGACCGTATGGCTTTTTCAGTGTTTTGCGGGCCGTTTTTTCCGGATCCGTTGTTCCTTTTTTTGTTTCCATTGTGTTTCCGTTTCCGTTCCGTTTTTCCGTATGGCATATACAGTATACAGTAATTACATAGAAAAAATTGGGCTGTGCATAACATTTTCATGAGATGGTTCCGCAAAAAACGGAAAGGATACAGAAGTCATACGAATGCATTTCCGTATGTGTTCCATTTTTTTTGCGGACCCTTTGACTTGAATAGAGCCACAGAACGTGATTTGCGGACAAGAATTGGACAAGACTCAAAATGTAGCGTAACAGAAATGCGGACATACAGAAACGGAATGCTCACGGAGTACATTCCGTTTTTTTTGCAGACCCATTGAAATGAATGGTTCCGTATACGGACCGTATACGGAACACAATAAACGGCCCGTATACATAACGCAATAAACGTTCATGTGAACGGGCCCGTAACAAGATTTTTATACTGATGATCTATCCTCAGGATAGGTCATCAGTATCTGATCGGTGGGGGTCAGAGCTCCGGGACCCCCCACCAATTAGCTGTTTGAGAACTTGTAATTACAGTGCACCTCATCGACTTGTTCGCGCAGCTCGGCTTCTCTTCTGTCTTCTTCTTTGATGACCTGGGAGGAAAAGGACCTGTGGTGACATCACTGAGCTCCATGATCGGATGGATCATGTGATGGACCATGTGATAAGCGCAGTGACGTCACCACAGGTCCTTTTCCTCCCAGGTCATCAAAGAAGAAGAGATGCTGGCTGCGCGAACAAGTGGATGAGGTGAGTTTAATTATTATTATTATTTTTTAACCCCTCCACCCCTATTTTACTAAGCATTTTGTATTAAGAATTAAATTATTTTCCATTATAACCATGTTATAAGGGAAAATATTAAAATCTACACAACACCTAAGCCAAACCCGAACTTCTGTGAAGAAGTCCTGGTTCGGGTCTGGGTACCAAACATGCACTCGCGCATTTTCCTGGTGCATCCTATCCAGCCCTCACACGCGACACCCATGTGAAAGACACTTAATTGTGTACACAAGGCCTTACAGTGATCACAAAAACTAAATAAAGGCCCCTTTAGGCAGGCAATTATCAGGAAGGAACCATTCATACAGGCACCAGTCATCTCCACTGTAATGGTTCTGGCGCCATCTTTTTCATCTTTTTAGTTGCCGATCCATCAGTTCCCGGCCTCTTCTTCTACCATCCATGATGGCGGCACTGCTGGATGCGTACTGTGCCTTTGGTAGCCCAAGACACTTTCTGCAGCCCTTCGACTGGCCAATACTGCTCACTTGAACAGTGCTGGTCAGTCCAAGAGCAGGTTGGACAGGTAGGGAGGGTTTTGGGCTACCAAATGCATAGTATGCCTCAGGTAGTCTGAGAAGCAGTGCAGCCATCTTGAATGACAGAAGATGAGCTTGAGAATTAGAGGATCTGCAACTAAAAAGGAGGTCACCAGGTAAGTGTTCTGTTCGTTCCCCAGCTAGTGTGTTTTTTTTTTCTTGAACCAGAAGGTTGTTTTAGATAGCATGATCTACTGCCCAAAAATTATGATTTTGGTGTCCACATCAAGGATGCCTTCAGCCGATGAACAAGCGTACAGGTGATTGGCAGCTCATTTACACATGGTAATTATCAGGAACTACTGCTTATGTGAACACTTGTTCCCAATAATTAGCCTGTGTAAAGGGGCCTTAAAAGGACCCTCTGGTTCAAGAAACAAAAATTCACATAAAAGGGGTTGCCTCACCTCAGTAAATGGCATTTATCATGTAGTCAAATTTAATACAAGACACTAATGTATTGTGATTGTCCATATTGTCTGATTTGCTTGCATGATAAATTTTTCCATATTTGTTTATTAATTTATACACTGCGTGCATTCAAGGGTTATGACCACCTTGTAATCCAGCAGCGGTGGTCCTGCTTGGACACTATAGGAAAAGGCTCTGGCCTCTCTGGTGGCCAGGACAGTGGAGTGCACATAGGCTATCACTTTCTACTATAGTGTGCAGGCACGACCAGCACTGATAGATTGCAGGGTGGTCATAACCATGAAAACGAGCAGTGTATAATGTGATGGGAAAATGTATCAAGCCAGCAAAGGAGGCAATAGGGACAATCACAATACATTAGTAAGTGCCTTGTAGTAACTTTCTCTACATGATAAATGCCACTTGCTGAAGTAAGAGAAACCCTTTTACTAGGAAATGAACAGAACACTTACATGGTGATCTCCTATGCGTCTTTTTAGTTGCAGATCTGCTAATTGCCGGGCTCCTCTTCTGCCATCCTAGATGGCACACTGCTTCTCGGACTACCTGATACATACTGTGTATTTCATAGACCAAGACCCTGCTCTTGGATTGGCCAGCACTGTTCACATGAGCAGCAAGAGGTGGTGTCTTGGACTACCAAATGCGCAGTAGGCTGAGATAGCCTGAGAAGCAGTGTGGCCATCTTGTATGACAGAAGAGGAGCTCAGGAATTGACGGATCTGCAAGTAAGGCCTCATGCACACTAACGTATTTTATTTCCACGTCCGTTCCGTATTTTTTTTTGCGGACCGTATATGAAACCATTAATTACAATGGGTCTGCAAAAAAAAAACTGAAGTTACTCCGTATGCATTTCGTTTCCATATGTCCGTATTTCCGTTCCGCCAAAAAATAGAACATGTCCTATTATTGTCCGCATAATGGACAACGATAGTACTGTTCTATTAGAGGCCAGCTGTTCCGTTCCTCAAAATACGGAATGCACACGGACGTCATCCGTATTTTTTGCGGATCCGTTTTTTGTGGACTGCTAAATACATACGGTCGTGTGCATGAGGCCTAAAAAAGATGAAAAGTAGGGAACCAGGTAAGCGTTGAGGGCACACCGTAGTTGAACCAGAGAGCTTTAAGCTGTGTGGTCCTATAATCTAATCGATTTCGTTGTAGGATCTCTCGTAAATGGGAGCAGACGTGGGTCACCACTTCATTTAGGAGATTTGTAGCAAACTCTTGGTTAGAGTCTCAATCGATTGTTGTTTTAGTGAATACTCGTATTCCCCATGAAATGACATTTCTGGAGCATCTTTTCTTAGAACTTTGCATTGTGCTGTTGCTCGGTTATTCCTCCTGAAAATATATTAATATGTTGACAACTGGATGTTATCATTTCCCATGTCAACGAGTTGTGTCCCTACATACTCTCAGACTGTCTAAATCAGTGGTGACAGTGCCACCCTCCACTGTGTACATGCACACTTGGCTTGGCAAGTGTTCTGACCTCTGCCGGTGGCTTATCTCTCTGAGAATAAAAGGTTGAAATACAACATGCCTGATCCTAACATGTATAGAACCTGGAAGCAGTCGATTATGGGTTATTCCAAGACAACTTATCTCTTTTTCACAGGATAAGGGATAAGTGTTTGATTGGCAGGGGTCCGACTGCTAGGGGCTCCTGACGATCACTAAAACAGAGGTCCGTGTTCTCGGTTGGAGTAGGAGACAGGCATGCATTTCCATCGCTAGTTTCAGCTCTATGGGGTTGCCGGAGATAGCCAAGTACAAGTGCTCAGCTATTTCCAGCAGTCCCATAGAAAGCAGCGGTGGATACGCCAGCATCTGCCTCTCCATTCAAACATGGGCCCCTGTTCTAGTGATCGCTGGGACCCCCGTCTGTCCAGTGGATAAGGGATAAGTTGTTGTTTAGGTAAGACTCAGAGGTTGTACAGGGGCCTGACTGTGAAATCAGAATTATCCCTTTAAATGTGCTTTATACAGCATGGCCCAAAGATGATCCTCAGCTTGAGGTTTGTGTCCAGGATGAAAAAGGTTAAACACTAAAGTTTCTGTCTAGATAGAACCTGACATAACCTGTTGCAAAATAATGAGTGCTGAGTACTGGCTGCTCAGATTAGGAGGAAGATTGCTGTACAAACAGCTGGAAAACAAATTCACTTTCTGTTTGCTTATAAAATACGGCTTCAGGCCGGTGCTTGTTAGACGAGATGGGCCAAATGGTCTTTACGTGCTTTCACACCACTAGGATTTCATGCCTGAGCCCTCCTTGTGCCCGGGTTCAAGTCAATAAACGTGTCTTCAGAGGGGAACCAATTCTTATTTTCTTACTGCCAATCACATTCATAGCGCCGGCAGGTCCTCCTTAAAGGGTACGTCCACCTTTCGACAGTACATTCAATTAATTAACATAATTCCCATTTCTTCATGCTTCAGACCTGAATTCTCCCAGCATTCTTTGCACTCTTAATATTTAATATTTATAGACCTAGCACGGCTCAGTAAACTGATGTAAGACATATGACTATATCGCATTATAGTAGCTCCGTTAATTAGGAGTGTTAGGTGACAAGCTTCTTGTCTGTTTCCAATGATGACCAGCAGCAGAGGTGGACTGGTCATAGACCCTACAGGAACATTTCCCAGTGGGACGATGCCCAGGGGGCCACGGAGCCCTCCTCATGGCTGCCAGTTGGATACATAATGATCTTATGACCTCAGTAGAAGCATCAAGTACTTAGGCAGTTGGCTGGCAGTCGCAGGTGCCCTCCTGAATTCGGTGGTATTGCCATCCTCAGGACTGTGATACAGTTGAATACTACAGTGGGGGTAGCAGTATTTTGTGCTGTACCGCGGTCTTTGGTTCTGCTGGGGCAGTATTTTGTGCTGCACTGCGATCTTTGGTTCTGCTGGGGCAGTATTTTGTGCTGCACTGGGGTCTTTGGTTCTGCTGGGGCAGTATTTTGTACTGCACCGCGGTCTTTGTTTCTGCTGGGGCAGTATTTTGTGCTGCACCGCGGTCTTTGGTTCTGCTGGGGCAGTATTTTGTGCTGCACCGTGATCTTTGGTTCTGCTGGGGCAGTATTTTGTGCTGCACCACAGTCTTTGGTTCTGCTGGGGCAGTATTTTGTGCTGCACTGCGGTCTTTCGTTCTGCTGGGGCAGTATTTTGTACTGCAGCGCGATCTTTGTTTCTGTTGGGGCAGTATTTTGTGCTGCACTGCGGTCTTTGGTTCTGCTGCGGCAGTATTTTGTGCTGCACTGCGGTCTTTGGTTCTGCTGGGGCAGTATTTTTTGCTGCACTGCGGTCTTTGGTTCTAATGGGGCAGTATTTTGTGCTGCACTGCGGTCTTTGGTTCTGCTGGGGCAGTATTTTGTGCTGCACTGCGGTCTTTGGTTCTGCTGGGGCAGTATTTTTTGCTGCACTGCGGTCTTTGGTTCTAATGGGGCAGTATTTTGTGCTGCACTGCGGTCTTTGGTTCTGCTGGGGCAGTATTTTTTGCTGCACTGCGGTCTTTGGTTCTAATGGGGCAGTATTTTGTGCTGCACTGCGGTCTTTGGTTCTGCTGGGGCAGTATTTTTTGCTGCACTGCGGTCTTTGGTTCTAATGGGGCAGTATTTTGTGCCGCAGTACGGTATTGTTGGTCCCATCTACCTGTGTAGTCCTCACCTATTTCAGGTGCTACGCCTTGTCAGTTTGGACCTGCCTACAACATGGAGCAAAGTTATTCTATTTTTTATGTGGTTTAAGGTCTCACGCACACGACCATATGTATTTTGCGCTCCACAAAAAAAAAAAAAAAAGGATGACATTCGTGTTGCATCATTTTTTTTTTTTGCAGATCCATTGTAACAATGCCTGTCCTTGTCCGCAAAACGGACAAGAATAGGACATGTTCTATTTTTTTTGCGGAACGGACTTGTGGACATACAGGAACGGAATGCACACTAAATCATTTTTATTTTTATTTTTTTTTTTGCGGCCCCATTGAAGTGTATGGTTCCCCATATGGCTGCAAAAAATGTAATGGAACGGAAACGGAAAGAAAATATGGTCGTGTGCATGAGCCCTTACACTGTATATAATCTGGTGTACTAATCCTTTTAGCCACCCATAGAGAACATTAGAGATATCCACTGGGGTCTCCGATCCAAACTATGCTCTTCTACCGGAAGACACAAACTAGTGTCTGATAACTACTCCATGATAAAAAGTCCCTCCCTGCTTTCTAATCTGGTCACACATGGATCACCAAACTAAATACACTCAGGCCTAATCAATTTCTACTAGACCCTGACTGGAAAATGACCATCGAATACAGTAGTCATTTTTCAGCCACATTTACAGACATGCCCAACAATGATCATATTTCATTTTTTAAGCGACTATTAGATTGCATTACATTAATGCTGGAATGATGTAAGGTCCCATTATAAGATTACGTGTATGACTGCGGCTTGCTGTTCCTGGCAAGCTGTGTTCATGAATGGAGACCGTCTCACGGTCTACTATAGAAGAGAAATATACAACTGCAGAATTATCTAATCACACAACCATGTAATAAAATCCACTTTTGTATGTACCACAGTTATGGAGAGCAAATCCCTGGATATTTACTTATAAAAAATAATAATAATTGGGATTTTTGGGCTTGGGATATTTTTAAAGACGATTGTCTACATGTGGTGCTTTGATGTTCGAAGAGAAAGCTATTAGAAGACGAGCGCTGATCGCCACTCTCTAGGTTGGGTGTAAAAAGCACCGCTATGGGTGCGTCCGTAGTGACATCACCGCTCCTGGTAATGTGGCTAGATTGTTGAATGCCTTCAGCAGTGTAAAACCTGCTCTTTAGAACATGTTAGACATTTTTATGCATGTCCTGCCAGGAATCCCACAGGGCAGCAGCAAACGTAGCAGAGAAGGGCGCTCCATGACTATGGTGGCAGGTTTTGACCTACATGGCAGAAGGACCTGATGGTTTTTTTCCCCTCCACACCATATAGGCCATTTCTCCACTACCTTGTTTGCTAATAACGCAGTTCCTTACTCCAACACAGGGTCTAACCACCTAACAGCAATGGGTATGGGACTATCCAAGACTGAGCACCCATTCCTCCACAGGTTCCTTTTTCTCTGTTTCCTGACAGGCTTATTAAAATAAGTGGAAAACATGTAGGAATAGTGTCATTAGAAAGTACAACTTGTCCTGCAAAAACCAAGCTCTCATTCAGCTATCTGAATGGAAAAGTTATAGCTTTGGGAAGGGCTGGCAGTAAAAAAAAAACAAAAAAAAACAAAAAAAAACGGAATATCGCTTGGCCTTGATAGGGGTAAAGTGTTTGGCCCATCTGGGACATTAATGGTATAATGTTAGGATATACCATCAATGTCAGAAAGTTGCGGGACCCACTCCTATCTAGAGAAAAAGACCTCCGAAGTGAAGCTCACGCTCAGCTATTTTCAGAAGTCCCATAGCAATGACTGGAGAGCGCACTGTGCAACGCATCCACCTCTCCATTCACAGCTATCGGACATCGCTTGGCTATTTACTAAACTCCCATAGCGGTGACTGTAGGGTGGCTGCATGTGTGCTCTGTTCAATTCGGGGGTCCCATTCTGGAGATAGGAGCAGGCCCCAGACATGGTACAACACCTATTGAACTGTGATGCCATATTCTAGCAATATGCGATCAATGGCCCAGATGGGAATACCTCTTTAAGAGCACAGCAGTCCTGTATATGACAAGCAATTGTTGGGGGACCCTGCGATAGATTTTGCATCAAGACCCAGTAGCTTCTTGTGATTACAGTATACAGAACATTTTCTACAATACCTGAAATGTAAAATCTACACTATACTTCTGTTTGATTAAAAGCAAAAGTGATGAATGGCCTTTCATCGATATGATGACACCTATATTTCACATTGTCCCCTGTCTGATTCCTCATGTCATTACGAGCAAGGAAAAATCCGAAAATATGTCATATGAGGTTGATTAATAGCATGAGCATGTTTTGTGTAGAGTTGCATAACACAAGCAGAAACTGGATCACATGTTTATTATCCTGATCTCAAATTAGTGCCCCCCCTAAATGTGGACTAGAGATTTGATGGACTGAATACACCATCAGCAGAGCAATCAGTATATATTGTGTGCTATATAATGGGCTGACAGAGTCTAATGTCAGCAAGACAGAGTGGAACAAAGGAGTCCTAACATAAGGTCACTCATAACTCACCAGCCTAATAAAAGGCAATATGTTACAGTCATCGTACGGGCTCCATAAATCAACAAACCCAACTAATGCAATCACACCAATACTAAATGACGTTCCCTCCAGATACAAAAGGAAATGACTGTATCTCCCATAACATCAGAAAAAGGCTTGCAAGCAATAGACAGCGGCATTACTATAGGGTACTGGTGCCTGAAGGGTCTCAATCATATAAGGGTATGACCACACGGCGTGGTTGTATGGTATTTGGGCCATGGCGATCAAGAACCACATGGCCGAACCGGGTGCTAATTAAAATAATGAGACCAGACTGTTTAGCTGGTCGGCATTATTAATAAGAGGACGGACCCTGAAATACTGCACGTCCATTAACAATGCAGACCGGCTTAAACAGAGAGGTCTCATCAGTTTAGGGCCTCTGACCACTCTGGATCAGGTATTCACTAAGACTATCTCTGTACTTTGCTCCAACACCCCCAGATCCTGCCACCACCACGCTTCACTAAGGGATTATATTGGGCAGGAGATAAACAATGCCTGGTTTCCTCCAGACATGACGCTTACAATTTAAAGCCAAAAGTTACATCTCGGTTTCATCAGACTAGAGGATCTCACAGTTTTAGAGTCTTTTAGGTGCTTTTTTGCAAACTTCAGACAGGCTTTCATGTGTCTGTTACTGAGGAGAGGCTTCTTTTTGGAGAGACTGCCATAAAGCCCAGATCCGTGGAGTGCTGAAGTGATAGTTGACCTTCTGGAAGTTTCTCCAATCTGCATACAGGATTTCTGAAGCTCAGCCAGAATGACTATTGGGTCTTTGGTCACCTCTGTTACCAAGGCCTTCTCCAGGAAGAGTCCTGGTTGTTCCAAACGTCTTCTATTTAAAGGGGTTGTCCGGGTTCAGAGCTGAACCCGGACATACCGTTATTTTCACCACAGCAGCATCCCTGAGCCTAGCATCGGAGCATCTCATGCTCCGATGCGCTCCTGTGCCCTGCGCTAAATCGCGCAGGGCACGGGCTCTTTTGTTTTCAATAACACACTGCCAGGCCGTAACTTCCACCCGGCAGTGTGTTCGGTGACGTCACCGGCTCTGAGGGGCGGGCTTTAGCTCTGCCCTAGCCATTTTACTGGCTAGGGCAGAGCTAAATCCCGCCCCCTTCAGTGCCGGTGACGTCACCGGGGTTCCCGTCAGCCCCATGGAGAGCCCCGGTACGTCACCGGAACTCCTAAAAATGCCTTTGCCCTGCGCAATTTAGCGCAGGGCAAAGGAGAGCATCGGAGCATCAACTGCACCGATGCTCATGTCAGGGGGGCTGTCTGGGTGAAAATGGAGGGATGTCCGGGTTCAGCTCTGAACCCGGACAACCCTTTTAAGAATTATAGAGGCCACTGTGCTCCTGGAAACTTTCAGTGCAGAAGAATTTTTTTGTACCCTTCTATAGATCTGTGCCTTCACCCTATCATGTCTCTGAGCTCTACAGGAAGTTCCTTCCTCCTTGTGGCTTGGTTCTCTGATATACATTGTCAGCTGTGAGACCTTATATAGACAGAGCTGTTTCTTTCGAAATCATGTCCAGTCAACTGAATTTACCACAGATGGACTCCAGTCAAGGTGCAGAAGAAGAGAAATGGGAGGCCCCAGAGTGAAATTTCAAGGGTCATAGCAAAGGGTCTGAATACTCATGTCTATGCAAAATTTCTAAAATTTTGTTTTCACTTTGTCATAATGGGTTATTGAGTGCAGAGTGATAGGTAAAATCTCATTTTTTTATTTCATTATTTTAGCACAAGACCGCAAGATAACAAAATGTGAAAAAAGTGGGTCTGAAGACTCTCTGAATGCTTTGTAACTGCAATGTTCAGGGCAATGCATTCCTATAAACCCTACAGACCTAACTTCCTAGTTAGACGAGGACCACTGATCTTCTACCTGAGACTCTCCAGCTACTACCAGTATGACCTGAAAACAGAAGGGCTTGCTGGGAGTTGTAGTTTTATAATGGAGACTGATGAACACAACCAACAAAACAAAACCCATCCTCAATACAAGTGAACCACTGTGATCATTGGAGCAAACCCTTCACAGGACACCAAACCCTGGTAATTCACCATTCACAAGCTTCTTAGATGCCTCTTTTGCATTGAAATGAATGGGTTTATCCAAAAGAAGAGTTTCCACACACTTCTTTAGAATGTATCCTCCACTTGTCTTAAGTCGCTTGGACGCACATGGAGTACAACTTTCTTAATTGAAGCAAAGCCACATTATGATCTTACTGTCACATTGCATGGAAAATTCCTGTAACTATCCCGCTATAAGTCTATACAGTACATTATAAAAATAACACATAAATGAGATGAGAACTCTCCATATAACAACCACCATGTAAAATAACCGCGGTGTGGACGTTTGTTTCCACTTCTGGAATGTTTATACCAGTAACACGCAGTAAGACAGAAAAGAAGATGTTACAAGGTGTTTGTAAACCACTTTGTAGCCTAACACCTAAGTCTTCAGACTTCCTTGGCTTCATAAATGTAGGAAGGAACAGACACGTAGCACAATATAGTCTTTGTTGTAGTTCTCATCATAGATTAAAAGGCTGAATCTTTAACTGTCATAAAAGTTTGTGCTCCTGTCTCTCTCTTCTGTTCCATAAATCCCTCAGGTTTATGGTGTTCATTCCCTCAGCTTGGCCTTTCATCTTTTCCCTTCTCTTAAGCACCGAGCACACGCTCACTCAGGTTTACTCTAATCCTGTGTACAAACTGCAAAAGGAAGACGTGGAATAATCAAATGTCTAAGAAGTGACTGACACCTTAATCCTAGTGTTTAACAAGATAATTTGGTGAGGGTGTAATTACGACCTGCTGAGTCTGTAAACAAGGGACAATAGTCCTGAAGTAGGCCAAATAGTTCTTGCTGTTCCCACTGCTTTTCACACTCTTGAGGGGAGGACATCAGCTATGTAATGACAGTCTATAAAAGCCAACAATGACTCTGTTTTGGGGTCCTAAATTACTCCAGTCAAGCAGGCCTGATAGTTCTGGCTACTCCCACTTCTTGTAAAGTGGCCATGAAGTTCTAGTCTAGAGAAAAGTAGACCATTTTTGTCAAGGTGTCAAAAATTTGTCTTAGGCTACTTTCACACTTGCGTTTGTGTCAGAGAAAACATCCCCATTGACTTACATTGTGTGCCAGGACGGATCCGTTTGGCTCAGTTTCGTCAAGCGGACAGCAAAACGCTGCAGGCAGCAATTTGGTGTCCACCTCAAGAGCGGAATGGTGACTGAACAGAGACAAACTGATGCATTCTGAGTGGATCCTTTTCCATTCAGAATGCATTAGGGCAAAACTGATCTATTTTGGACCGCTTGTGAGAGCCCATGACGGATCTCACAAACGGAAAGCCAAAACGCCTTACCTGGTTGTACAATTCTGTTGGGACTCCACTGTTCAGATTTCAGATGTAAATGGCTGATCACACTAGCCACACATTCTAAGTTCATCTGGCAGGCTGTTCTGACACCTCGTCACAGCTCTCTGGATCTGGCATAGCCGTATAGTGTCACCTGCCCGCTGGACCCCCTTGACTATAATGGGATGAGGTGAGGATCTGGATGCTCCCCATCATGTCAGCCGGGGTTCAGCCAGACAAAAATTGCTGCACTCAACGGTTTTTGTCTGGTCGAATATCAGCGTATATGGGACACAGAACTATCCGGCTCGGCCAGATCTAGAGATTGTACAGAGCTTTACAGACATTATCATCAACATCAGATCAATCTCTCTACTGCTATTATTCTAGGGTATAAACAGTCAAGGCACAGAAACACCATTATGGAAGTAGATAGGGTGTAATATAGGATGTAGTCTGTCCTTCTGCAAGAATGTGACCCAGCAGTCAATAATAGATATGGCCATTTTAAAGGGGTTCTCTGCTTTCTATGTTAGATAAGTCCCTTGACAATTAAAAAAATTATAATCACATGCTCTCCATGCTGGAAATCTCAGAGATCAGCTATAATCTGTGCAGGAACCTTTTAGTGACTATTTAAATTCCCAGCAGCGCCCCCACAGGAGAAATTAAGCATTACACAGTGCCCATTCACATGACAGGTCTGTTTGGGTAATGAAGGGCAGGACAGGTTCTCCACAGTAAGACACCCTCTTTGTAACCACTCTTCACTATGAGCAAGAAATTAGGATCCTGGGGATCCTAATTACCTAACTGGGTTTATGGAAATGGGTTGTGTAAAGTGGACAACCCAGACTTTCTAAGCCAAGTTGAGAAAACCTGTTGTACCTGTTGTATACCAAGAGACCCATTCTTCGGTGCAATGACAGGGGTCTCTTCATACAGAACAATTTGTATTGTTGGTGCTTGTACGGTATGTCCCACAAATAAGGTCGTGCAGAAGTTTAAGTGATGAAGAAGTTGGAGGATTAAAGCAGAAAGAAGTATTAGTAACAGGTGTGCAATAATGAATAAAGTGCTAATCCATCACTTCAATGTAGTCTCCTTCCTCGAACCAACTGATTTATGTTGTTTTCATGTAATAAACTTTTATATACATATTTTAGGGACATACCGGTGTACTCTAGTTCTTGTTTATGAGGAATGACTGTTGTGCTTTATCTCTTCAATGTCCCCTCACCTTGATTGACTCATCCAAGACATTAAATTCAAGATGTGGGTAGGGTGTCTATAGTCATCTGAGGACACATCTTTCTCCAGACTAGAGATATTCTGGAGGGAAAGTGAATAGAAACTCATGAGGACACATACATGTAGGACATATTATATCTGGCTTGCAGTGAAGAGAGCCATCATCATCATAGAGCTAATAATGTAGTATAATATCTATAAACAGCCAAAATATAACAGGACTAGTTTCTGTATAAGGAGCTATTTGGTAATGACTATTCAAGTACATTTCAGTGACACCATGCAAGAGTGTACACATACAATAAAGGCAGTCGGCGTCCATGAGGCCGACTGACAATTAGGTTCGACAGTTTTAGTTGGACTCAGCTTCCTTCCCTTTGAGTGTTGGGGTTATCCCACCCAATATTACTACAATTTAACCAAGAAAGGATGAGGAACTGACCCAAGGGTCATGTAGGGCTCCATGAAGGGAGGGGCAATCAAGCAACAACTTTCCCATTCATGACATGTCATGGTGTGACCACTGAGTAGGGGCTGGCATCTCTTCTATGAAGCTACCTGACCTCAAGAATAGATATTTTTGGCAAATGCTAAGAGATATGTTTAGATATTGTGGTTGGTTTGGATCAGAAGTTGTTCTGGGCTATAGCAAGCAAATCTGCCATCTCAGCAGTGCGTGTGTGGTACAACATACTGTAAGATAGTTTCCACCACATGAGACAGTCTGTGGTGTAACTTTTGCTTTCCAAGGAACATATACATGGAATAACACCAATAGGATGTCAGAAACTTTACATTCCCCAGCATAAATTTTACCTGGCCACAAATAATGCGAACTATCCAAGCAATGGTGACCATCAGTGGCATTGGTGGTGTTTGGCTGAGATGCTTAACATTTTTTCTAAGTAAGTTATTCCTGTTATTAAATTTTGAGCATATTATTATAATCAGCCACAAATTCCCTAAGTGTGGACTTTACAAGTGTTGTGTCATAGTAACTTTTGCTTTGATTAAACAGAATTTTCATGGGAAGTCATTTCTGTCAAATTTGATGCTTGCCTAGGCCTGTAATGGCTAACCTCCGGCACTCCAGCTGTGGTGAAACTCTGACTCCCAGCATGCTCCTTTCATTTCTATAGAGTTCTGAGTATAGCCAAGCAAGTGTACATCTTGGGAGTCGTAGTTTTACCACAGCTCGAGTGCCGGAGGATAGCCAATAATGGCCTAGGCCATGTGACGGATGAACGTGATGTCACATGGCCTAGGGAAAGCTGGAGAAGGCCATGGCTCTACTGCAAGCACCAGTGCCTTCTCAAACAGCAGATGAGTGGGGGTCCAGGGTGTCGAACCCCCATAGATCATAAACTAATGACCTATCCAGAGGATAGGTTATCATTTAAGAAATCCTGGAGAATCACTTTAAAAAAAACATGGCAGCTTTCTTCAAGAAACAGTGTCACACCTATGAATAGGTTATATGCGGTATTGCAGTTTAGCTCCATTGAACTGAAAGGGGCTACACTACAATATCACTCTCAACCTGTAGAGAAGTATGGCTCTGTTTTTAGAAGAACGCCATCACGTCTTTCAAATCCTTGGCAAACCCTTGAAAATGTGGCCTTTGCGACTGGTAGATGACCTCAGCCAGGGGCGTAGCTATAGGGGTGCTGAGATAGCAGTCACTACTGGGCCCAGGAGCCTGAGGGGGCTCAAAGACCCTTGTGCCACATAAGAAGACACCAGTATTAAAGAAAGTGCATGCTGGTCAAGTTACACCTCTGGCTGGAGGGAAGGGGTTAGGTCAAGAACTTGGCATGGGGAGGGGGGGTGCCATTTTCATTTTTAAGACAACCAATGAGTATTTTTCCTATCTATGTATACGCGACCACAATAATTGGAACCAATAATAGAAAATATATGGATCAAAATGTAAACAAACAGTAATTTCACCACACGGTATATATTCAAATAATCATTAATCATGAAACATTTAATAAATACAAAAATATGGCTTCACGTGATTTAGAACATTTAAAATCTCATAGGTTGGAGGTATATGGTGATATTAGTTCATCAATGTAAAGTGCAAGTGCAAACATATCCATAAGGTAGTATGAACAATGCATACATATAATACTATTGCTGACCCCAGTATGTAAATATCAACAGATATCAAGCGTTGCTTCTACTAGGCTTAAAAATACTGTATAAAGTGCATCAATAGAGTTGATCAATGGGCATCACAAAAAAGTATGTTACATAGATGCCCAATACTAGTATTATGCAACAAACAATACTGCAAGATCAGAACAAAGTACCAGGCTATACCAAGTTATAATATATGGTTAACATAATGCAGTACATACTGACCCAAGCTATACACCACTTCAGCGCCAGACCATGCCCCGACGCGCGTTTCGCCTTCATTTTTTTCAAGGGGTTATAACATCTACTTAGGTAGCCGGATATTTATAGTCATAGGAGTAGGCGGGATCTAATACATTCAACCAATGGAACCGGATTGAATCAGATTTCAGCTGAGTAACATTATCATTCTCACCTGAGTTGAAACAAATATTGTGCACCGCTGTGTATATGGCACGCGACTCGCCGCACACCGCCGGTACTCGCCTGTGCAACGGAGCGCATCACGCCGGAGCCCAGACTACCTCAGCATGTCTGCGGCTGCGCAGAGAGACGCGCGCTCTGTGGGCCCCATCTTGGATTTGGGAATAAGAAACACCCAGCTCAATATACACTCACCTAAAGAATTATTAGGAACACCATACTAATACGGTGTTGGACCCCCTTTTGCCTTCAGAACTGCCTTAATTCTACGTGGCATTGATTCCACAAGGTGCTGATAGCATTCTTTAGAAATGTTGGCCCATATTGATAGGATAGCATCTTGCAGTTTATGGAGATTTGAGGGCTGCACATCCCGGGCACGAAGCCCCCGTTCCACCACATCCCAAAGATGCTCTATTGGGTTGAGATCTGGTGACTGTGGGGGCCATTTTAGTACAGTGAACTCATTGTCATGTTCAAGAAACCAATTTGAAATGATTCGAGCTTTGTGACATGGTGCATTATCCTGCTGGAAGTAGCCATCAGAGGATGGGTACATGGTGGTCATGAAGGGATGGACATGGTCAGAAGCAATGCTTAGGTAGCCTGTGGCATTTAAACGATGGCCAATTGGCACTAAGGGGCCTAAAGTGTGCCCAGAAAACATCCCCCACACCATTATACCACCACCACCAGCCAATGGTAACAAGGCATGATGGATACATGTTCTCATTCTGTTTACGCCAAATTCGGACTCTACTATTTGAATGTCTCAACAGAAATCGAGACTCATCAGACCAGGCAACATTTTTCCAGTCTTCAACAGTCCAATTTTGGGTTGACTAGATAATCGTATTAATGAGAAATAGAAAAGGTGCTCTTAATAATTCTTTAGGTGAGTGTATAATATAATGATCAGTCCATGCCTACAAAAACTAAATAGAATGCATAGAAAAAGAGAGAAAAATAAAATATATACATAGTAGGATATAGAGAGGACTAAGCCTATCTCTTCATATTAAATTAATCATCCATGTCACACACGTGCAGTGGATGATATCATTCACAGCTAGATGAATTATTTCATATTGTGCCAACACCTATCTAAAATTTTACAATTATTCACCCCATAAACCATTACAATTATTCAATATTGGATGAATATATAATTGTATCATCCAATGTGCTATTATAGCCCCATTGATAGACACAAAATAAATTGACCCAACATATCGATAACTGATAAACACATATAACACCCATGATCAAAAAATTCCATTAGTGAACTGATTATAATAAAAACAATATATATATATATATATATATATATATATATATAAACCATCTTGTATATAGATTGTTACTTTATCAGTGACCTTCTAAATACCTTTTCACTATATAAACAAATCATGCCCAATATACGACCAAAACAAACCCAGTGTATAAAAACAAATATTAGTGATCGCTCAAAACACAAATTTATAAAAAATAAAATAAAATTTTAGTTTCTTTATATAATTCATTCTTTAAATATTATTGTGTCGATCAACAATAGTAACCATGTGTAAAGGAGAGGCATGTTTCCAATATTCATATCCTATAGCCAAAATTCAATATATATATCCCACATAAAAAAGAAATAAATAAATATATTAATATAAAGAAATATGAGCACATTAATCTGGCTATTCTTTATCTTAATAATATCAATAAAATAGATACATTTTTTCAATTATTATTAAACACACTGTTCATTAATTCAAGGATGATGTTGCACCATCACAGAAAGGACACAAATGGAATCTTGTCATTCAAGCCATATGGCATCTGTGTATTCAATTTCACAATCCACTTGCTTTTAATCTGCTCCAACCGTCGGAATAGATTCACTCGCACCCAGAGATATCTTGTCTATTCCCCAAAATTTAAGATCCTGTCAACAGTTGTTGTGTCTTTGGCGAAAATGTCTTGCAATTGGTTTTAGTTCTGAAAGCTTGTCTCTGTCACTATCCTCAATCTTGGCTGCCGCCCGAATATCCTTTTGATGCTCGTGTATACGAACCCGTAATTCACGGGTCGTCATGCCAATATATATTAAACCACACGGACATGGGGCATACTATATGACGCCTATTGTACTACAGTTTATTAAGTGTACAATATTGTATGTCATTTTGCCAGAGGAGTCATCAAATGTATTGGTTTTGACAATAGCCTTACATGTTGTACAATGCCCACAGGAAATAGATCCCCATTTGAGGCCCTTGGATTCCAAACAAGAAACCAGATCTCGGTGGTACATAGTGGCTACATACCAAAATATCCCTCAGATTCTTGCTACGTTTAGCCACAAACATAGGGGTAGGTAGAACTTTTTGAAAATCCCTTTCATATTTCGCCACTGTGTATTGTAGTTCGTTATCATCTGTACTGTTGATAATGCTGATGGCTTGTCCTGAGGTTTTGAGGACAGTAAAACCTCCCTTGGTGTATTAACTGCGCGCGTATAACCACGCTGTATGTCATGTTGGTTGTATCCCTGTTGTATAAAGCGTTGCTTTAGAGCATCTGATTCTCTTTCAAAACCCTCTCGAGGGGCATATAAGCTTCGCCCTCAGGAATTGACCTATGGGTATCGGAAATATAACTTTTCTGGTGTTTATGGTGGAACGAGGTTGCATGGAGCAGTAAATTAACGGCAGATTTGCTATACACCAGTCATTGTCACTTTTACATTTATATCCAAAAATTCTATTTCCCTTTGGCTTACCGTTTTGGTCAAGACGATGTTCCAAATCGAAAGCCTCCCGTGACCCCTGCCATATAAACAAAACATCATTGATGAAGCGCATCCATGAAATCACCTCTCCAGCCACTTCATCCATAGATGCTTGTACACATTGTCGTTCCCAATTGCCCCAAAACTAATTTGCATAGGATGGTGCACACGTTGCACCCATCACCACCTCACACAATTGTAGATAATGGTGGTCCTTGAATAGAAAGTAATTATGCCTCAATATGAAGTCTAATAACTGCATCATATAGATCCACCAAATCAATGGTAAATTTCTGGTTTGTAAAAAGAAACGAGAGGATTCTAAGCCCACATCGTGTGAAATACATGTATACAGTGATTCCACATCACAAGATATCAAAAACATGTTATCCTCCATTTTGATGTTTTCCAGACGTCTCAATACATCCGTAGAGTCACGGACATACGAGGCCAAACTTTCCACCCAAGGCTTCAGATAGTAATCTAGAAAGTGACTCACAGGTTCATTTAGACCACCACAACCGGATACAATTGGTCTACCCGGAGGTTTTGAGATGGACTTATGAACCTTTGGCAATATGTATAATGTTGGTATTATCGGAAATTTCACTGAAAGGCTATTATTCACGGACTTTGTGATAATGCCTTCAGCCACCGCCTCCATAAGGATATCATCCAACTGAGACTTACATTTTTTTGGTCGGATTGCCAGGTAACCGTTCATAGCAATCCTTGTCACGCAATTGCCTAAAAACCTCAGCTTCGTACATGTCTGTCTTCATCCTTTTAAGTTGAATGTATTAGATCCCGCCTACTCCTATGACTATAAATACTCGGCTACCTAAGTAGATGTTATAACCCCTTGAAAAAGCTGACGGGACATGGTCTGGCGGTGGTGTGGTGTATAGCTTGGGTCAGTATGTACTGCATTATGTTAGCCATATATTATAACTTGGTATAACCTGGTACTATGTAGTGATCTTGCAGTATTGTTTGTTGCATAATACTAGTATTGGGCATCTATGTAACATACTTTTTTGTGATGCCCATTGATCAACTCTATTGATGCACTTTATACAGTATTTTTAAGCCTAGTCGAAGCAACACTGGATATCTGTTGATATTTACATACTGGGGTCAGCAATAGTATTATATGTATGCATTGTTCATACTACCTTATGGATATGTTTGCACTTGCACTTTACATTGATGAACTAATATCACCATATACCTCCAACCTATGAGATTTTAAATGTTCTAAATCATGTAAAGCCAGATTTTTGTATTTATGAAATGTTTAATAAAAATTGTGATTATTTGAATATATACCGTGTGGTGAAATTACTGTTTGTTTACATTTTGATCCATATATCTTCTATTACTGGTTCAATTTCAATTTTTGCCTCAGGCAGCACGAAGGCTATGTGCTTCCCTGCCCCTGGGGGAAGGAGGCCCCATGCTGGACTCTTGCATCAGGGCCCATGAGCCTTTAGCTCAGCCTAGGTTTGTGCAAAATGCAGATTTGGACTTTTGCACCCCAGTAGGGGCGTACCACTTTTTGAAAATGTGTCCCAATATCCCTTATATTACATAGGAGGATAATATCTGTATAATATGTATACGCATGTGTGGATAAGAGCCATGAGCACCCACAGGGAATACAGTGACAACCTTCCTATCTGTTTGTACCATTTCATCAATTCTAATTGTGATGACCCGTTTACTACTTTTTAATTAGAATCCCATTACCTGGTGAAATATTTCCTACGTTACATCTTAGTAGGTTGGCGGGTGAAAAGTTATCTGGCCATTTGATTTCCAATTTACTGATAAGTCTTCCTCGGCCGCGATGATATCTATTTGTGTTAATGCTGTGCCGGGCCCTGCGTTCTCTCCCTCGCTGAGGACAGGTTAATTTCAGAAGAATTATAACCCTGTGATCCTCCAAGCTCAGCACATTGGGAATGGATCCGTGTCCCCAGCTGCAGACCGCCCTATCACTCTTGGCAGAATCTCGGTGACGTTTCATTATCTCTATAACCTTGGCGTGTAATGTCTAAAGGCACCTGACTTTGATATTCCCAAAGAATTGTTTGTCTAGCGAGAGCCTAATGTTCCCTGCCTCTTCCAGGCATCAATACTCACCTGTCTAGATATCGACATTTATTTTAAAGGCAGATGAATGTGCTACGGTAGAATAATATGAGATGTCACTTAGCATTTCACAGCGGAGAATTTATCATAGGGGTTGTTAAAGCCTCCGTACGGTATGTTTCCTATACAGAAGCATTATGTAGAGTGGGTGATAAATTTTGGGTTTTAATGCCTGTGCATCTTGGTTTTCAGTAAGTCCAGCTCCTGGTGTCAGGAGAATTTTAAAAGGGTCCCAAGAAATCTCAATTGCTTGTCCAGGGCTGTAGCTACAGGGGGCGCAGAGATAGCAGCTGTAACTGGGCTCTGCTGCCTGAGAGAACCCCAAATCCAGTATGATCAGGGGCGGATTGGCCATAGACCTTACAGGGAAACTTCCCAGTGGGCCGATGCCCAGGGGGCCGCCCAAGCCCTCCGCTGGCCTGGTATATAATGAGTGGCACTTAACGCTATGAGAATCAGGTGGTCATGTACCCGCCAGCGAACACACATACCCTCCTGAGTTCAAATGCTGTGGCCTGCATTTTACCGCCTAAGCCACTGCTCTATTTCTTTAATCAGAGACAACTGGAGAAGGAGGACCAAAAATGGCATTTATTAATGGCCACCACAAAGGGAGAGCTTTGAGAGCAATATATTGTGATGCTCTGTGGTATACGGTTCTGATCGGACAGTAGTTTGTGGTATGGTATTACCAGTCCGCCCCTGAGTATGATGAATGAAACATGGTAGGTGAATGTCCAGGTCTGGGAGCTTCGAGTTCTACCCCAGGGCACTGCATAAGGACATTTAATGGCAGGTATCCAGTTTAGGAAAATTTATTCCTTAAAGGGGTTGTCCCACAAAAATGTTTTACAGTTTTCAAATCAGCACTTGGATCTGAATATTTTAGTCATTGCATGTCATTAAAAATGTATTATAGCTACTGAGTTATTCACTGAAATCTATCTGTATGGCGCCACCTGCTGTTTGCTCTTTTTCGAATTTCTCTGCCCTGCTCACTGAGAAGGAAGCACATGCTCAGTTCTATCCTTCAACTGCCACCAACTGCAGCAGACAGAATACGCACCCTGAGGAAGTGCATGCCCCCTAAGCTGACACCCTGAAATACATTTTGCAGAACAATTGGAGCAATGAATGGGGAGATCTCTGGATCCATTGAGGTACAGGGCTGGTTCTAGCTTTGTTAGAAAGAGATTATCAGCTACTAGTTTATGCATGATTTTTACTTTATTCATGGGATAATATATGATGTTGGGCACTGCAAATCTCATTTAAAGGGCAAGGCCAAAGCTACAGATGCAGCAGTGATGAGTGTGTCAATTACCAAAACGTATTAGGATAGTATATTGTCTTATGAGTGGTATATTATGAGACGGAATGTAACACAATGCAAAAAATAAATAAAAATAACAGTAGAAAGAAGAAATTTTTTATTCTCCTACCTGTTAGAAAGGTACATGATGTAATCTTCTTACCAGTGACTGTATTTGTGAGTTATAACCTCCCTTCTGATCCTCAGCTGTGCCATGTGACCAGCACTCTGATCTCCAAATGATACAGGACAGGAAGTCACTTACTTCTTTATTCATTCCTATGAGATTGACATAAAGGCTCCCATAGGAATACACAGAGAAACTGCCTTCCTGCCCACACATAAGATGCTGTGTCATTTGGAAAGTCTGATTGCTGGTCACATGACACAGGTGAGACGCAGAAGGGAGGTTATAATTCACAAATACAGCCAGTGATGACAAGATACCTTCACTACAGATTGCATCATGTACCTTTCTAACAGGTCAGAGAATAATTTTTTTGCGGGAGTTCTTCTTTAAAGACAAATCCCGCTCTACTACATGTGTGGCATCTATTCTTGCTAAAAACCATTGCTTGCATAATATGGTATGCGACTCATACAGAAAAAAAACTGCCTATGTCTGTCTAATGTATGTACCACTATAGGTGCCCAATTACAGCTCTGTACAACAGGGGTACATAGAGTCTTATGCTTTTAAACTATGTCCACGACACGTGGGACTGAAATGCTGTGGATTTATCGCAGTGGATCTGCAGAGCATTTTCCAGTACCGGCACACTGGCAGGGATTTTTAAAAAATGTCATCAACATGCTGCAGAAACAAAATCTGTTACATACATGGACCTGCGGTGCGGATTTTAAATCTGAAGCATGTTAATTCATGATCCACCATGAATCTCATCAGTGTATAGGGTGAAAGCGGCAGGAAATGCGCCACAAAGTTGTATATAATTTGCAGCTGTAAATTACGTCCTGCGTGGACGTACCCTAGCTGAGATTTGGGGTGGCCAACATCAAACCCTAAGAAAATTATCTGCCTTGACTGTCAGAGGCTTGTGTCCAGTTACATGCTATCTGTCCAAGGAAATTACGGTACATAGGTAGGTGAGAAATGTTCAACTTAAAGGGGTTTTCTGGGATTTTTAAACTAATAACCTATCCTCTGATCATTGGTAGTCCGACAACCAGGACCCCCCACGATCAGCAGTTTGAGAAGACACGGGTGCTCACAGTAGCACCTCAGCCTTCTCTCCAAGCACAGCGTCGCCCATTTGATAGCGGCTGTGCTTGGTATTGCAGCTCAACCCTATTCACTTCAATGGGGCTGATCTGCACCTAGGCCACGTGACCCGACATCACTAGCCTAGGAAAAGCTGTGAAAAGGGTGCGGTGCTACTGCAAGTACCGGTGCCTTCTCAGACAGCTGATCGGTGGGGTCCCAGGTGTCAGACCCCCACTGATCCGATACTGATGACCTATGCAAAAAATAAATGATCAGTTAAAAAATCTTGGAAAACCCCTTTAAGGCTACTTTCACACTAGCGTTTCTATTTTCCGGTATTGAGATTCATCATAGGGTCTCAATACCAGAAAAAAAGCTTCCATTTTGTCCCCATTCATTGTCAATGGGGACAAAACGTAACTGAACAGAACAGAGTGCTCCAAAATGGATTCCGTACTCATAACGGAGAGCAAACCGCAGCATGCTTTCTGTCCTGGGATGCGGAGCAATGCAAGTCAATTGGGACGGATCAGTTTTCTCTGGCACAATCTGACACAATAGAAAATGGATCCATCCCCCATTGACTTTCAATGGAGTTCATGACGGATGTTAAAGATAATACAACCAGATCCGTTCATAATGGATGCAGATGAAGTCAGTAAGGGTACTTTCACACTTGCGTCGCCGGAACTGCCTGCCGGATCTGTCAAAACGTATGCAAACTGATGGCATTTGTCAGACGGATGCGTAAGACAAATGCATTGAAATGCCGGATCCGTCTCTCCGGTGTCATCCGGAAAAACGGATCTGGCATTCATTTTTTTTACATTTTTTGCGGTCTGAGCATGCGCAGACCGCAAAAACTGATCCGTTTTGCCGGAACACTCAGGGCCGGATCTGGCATTAATGCATTTCAATGGGAACAAATGCCGGATACGGCATTGCGGCAAGTGTTCCGGAATTTTGGGCGGTATTATCTCCGTCCTGAAAAGGCAAAAAGACTGAACTGAAGACATCCTGAACGGATTGCTCTCCATTCAGAATGCATAAGGATAAAACCGATCAGTTCTTTGCCGGTATTGAGCCCCTAGGACGGGACGCAATGCAGGAAAAGAATAACGCTAGTGTGAAAGTACCCTAATAATGTAAGCGTTTTTGCTAAACCCTGCCGGATCAGGCAAAAAACGCTAGTGTGAAAGTAGCCTTAATCACAGGTATAAGCAGAAAATTTGGAAATCACTCATGCAACTCTGCCTATAAGTTATATTCAGACAGATAGTATCAGCCTGTCTGAATATGAGCCTATAGAATGGGGACAACGTGGCACTGGTCCACTTTGGGTCTTTGGTAAAAACCTGCACAGCGCTCCCCTTGTTCACAGGCAATATAACCTTGGCCAACAAGATAGGTAACAATCTTATCTGAACCCAATCCACCCAAGTGATGGGTATCTGCAAGAGCCAAGCCCTCCCGATTGCAGGATGTGGAACCGGCAAAAAGAGGAGATCTTCCTCCCCCATGAACACCCCCTACAGTTATGACTTGCTATTACCTTTGATAAATCTCGTGGAACCGTGAAGGATCTTATATTTCCTGCCTGTGGCACATTAATATATATAATCTGATCCTAGCTTGCATAACGAAGTGTCAGCGTCACGTCCCGGATAAATGAAAAGCGTCTCAGGTGTAATAGGATATCTGAGTAATTTGGGGTTGAACGTGTAAATCTACATGCCGTGAAATCAGGTGACAAGAGGAAGATGAAACGATGACTTGCCAAGAAAATGGAGACAGGCATTCGGTGACAGTAGATAATGTACCAGTAGCAGCGATTTGGGGACAGATCCGTCCAGGATCCGCATGTGCGCACTTGTTTGTCTTTGAATTACAGAATCCTGCCAGAATTTATGCAAAAATGATGGGACCTCTGGGATTAAAATCTCATTATTTAGAGGCTAAAATAGCAACTTAAAAGAACTGTTGATATGTTAGAGGAATCCATCAAACAGTGAAAACAGATATATGTGTATGTAATAGATTAGGAAAGTCAGGAAACTAAACACACGCAGCAACTGAAAATGAGATCCCTCCTGTTTAACACCTCGGTTCTCCAGACTTGGATCAATATGATTGATAATTCATGCTATAACTAGCACGTAAGAGAACACTACATTATAGGGTTAATCCAGGCTATAGATATGAATGCCCTATCCTCAGGTGAGGTTATCAATATCAGATTGGCAGGGAGTCTGACTCCCGGCCAGCACCACCGCCGATCCGCTGTTTGTGCAAGCCCTACGTCCTCTTCAATGTTGAACTGCACATCATCTACGTTGTAGTGGCGGTGCAGTGTAATTACATCTGTTTGTCCCATTCAAGTGCTTGAGCCCCCTAGGAACCATATCCAATTCTCCTGTGAGACCAACACTTCAGGGAGATCTTCAGAATCCAGAACAGTGCTTTCAGAAAATTAGAAAATTTACAGCTTTACACAGTGCTGCTGGTGAGGGAGTGCGGCTTAGACACCCATCACCTAGCTAACAATCAGGCCAGACAAACCTCAAGCCTGTAACACAGTGGACACCTATATCTGTAAGTGCCTGCAAGTGCCATTAAATTGCCATCTAACCATCCACCATACCTCCTCTTTAGGTGCAAGAATCTGCACTTTGTACTTTTTACTGCTGGATGTGCCACAAGTTATATTTTGCACTATGTAAAGAGAGACTATTATACTCTTACTTCTGGCCTGATTCCTAAAACCACTTTTCCACTTTACGGATCTCCACAGATCTCCAAGGAGCAATATACCATGATACAGAACCTTATCAGGGCCACTACCACTCCCATCGTCTGCACTAGTTCCTCAGGGGCTAGCTGCAACAGCGGGCAGGAAAACATTAAAGAGTAGGTGAGACTCGCATGAGCACCGCAACCCTTTCAAACAGCTGATCAGTGGGGGTGCCGGTTGCTGGAAGTGAGGTGCAAAGACAAGAGAGTCGTACAAAAGGTGGACACTATTGTATTCACAGTCTTTATGGAGTTGAATAGTGCAAATCTTTCCCACATGCAAATGGAGGTACAGTTCTTGAACAGTCCCAAAGAAATCACAGCAGGCTGAATCAGGAGATTATCTCCAGGAGCTTCCTGCACAGATGCACTTTAATATATAACAATACTTAACGTCCCAATCCAGCTGAGGGGTGCAAGTCCTGAAACAACGTCTACAATTCCCACTGCAGGGTATAGACCCTCAAAAGCAGCACTTGTAAGGTGCCACCATAACATGACGGGGGTCGGAAGCCTTTAGACCCGTACAAGGCCTGTGAAGTCCAGCAACCTTAGATGAGCATTACCTTCACAGATTACACGCACCCCCTCTTTTCACAGTAGCTCAACAATCTAAAAGATGCTGACCTACAATCATTCTCTGGGATGTTTCCTGGCCATCTCTGTTCCAAATGTGTCTGAGGCTGCTCCAGGGCTGGAGATGCTGCTCACACTCCTGCTTAGCTCTCCCAACTTACTTCATAAAAAAGAGCCCAAGCCCAGGGGATAGACTCCACCTCTTCCAGGACACATTTTTTATTGGGACTGTAATTAAACCAGTGATTCAGACTGAAGTACATGCAAATAACATAATATAGCATAACACAAAAAACATGAAAGACAGGTAATATATCAAATCCTATCACAAGCAGTGGCCTAGTGAGTCATTGCACCTGCACTCCAGAATTGGAGTTGGGCTTTGCAACTTTTTGAGCTTACTTGTGCAAAAATGTTGCATTTTTACTCACTCCAGTTATGAAAAGTGGGTGGAAAAATTTAGTGTCATTAGCTATTGTAAGAAGGTACCTGGAATCATTGTGGATTCCAGGTATGTGTCACTGAGGTTCCTGGCCTTGGTGAAGTAAGAGCCAGTATTTTATGTGTCAGCAGCAGCTATTGCTAATTGATACCTTGATATTTAGCATGGCTGTCCTAGCTGATCCGGGACGGCTCTTACTGGGAGTAGTCAAAGTGCTTGGTGGGTGACTACTCCCCATGTTCCAGGCCGGGTTTTGCCAGGCATAAAAACCAGCCAGCACTGCCAGGTGTGTGGATTTACCTCCATCTGACAGTAGAGTTCAGGAGTCTGTGTGCTGTGAACTGAGGGCTGTGCTGGGATTTGTGGTTTGAGCCGGGCTGGAGGACTCAGGCCCCTCTAAAGGTGAACAGGCCACCTATGGACTTGATGAGGCTGAACTGCTAACAGGGTGTGAATTAACACCCAGGAGAAAAGGTGACTTTTATTGTTTATGGACTTTCCTTGTGTGTGAACAAACACCAAGCCACCTGCTTTTGTGATACACCAATGTGTGAATAAACACCGCTGTTTGATTCAAGAACTGTGTACTTTGCTTCTATACTGCATCCGCTAGTCCTAACTACCAGAGCAAATCCCCACAGTATGTTAATGAGTTTCGCTCCAGATTTATCAAATGAGACTTTTTAAAGAGTCACAATAATGGTCGCAATCTTACTCCAATAAAAGGGTGGAGAAGAAAGTGGACTACAATCTCAAGACAGAAGTTTTAGGGGGGATTTATCCAAGCTTTCAAATGTCCTGCAATGCCGGAGGATGTGCCTAAGTTATGCTGAGGTGAAAGTAAGACAACTGAAAGAGCCAGTCAGCAGATTTAGGCTCCATTCAGACGTCCGTAACGAGTTTTGCGGATCCACAAAACACGGACAGCTGCAATGTGCGTTCCGCATTTTGCGGACCGCACATTGCCGGCACTAATAGAATATGCCTATTCTTGTCCGCAATTGTGGACAAGAATAGGACATGTTCTATTTTTTCGGGAACGGAATTGCAGACCTGGAAGTGCGGGTGCGCAATTCCGTATCCGGACAGCACATCATGCTGCCACATAGAAATGAATGGGTCCGCAAGGTCTGCCCTCTCTAACTAGTAGTAGATCTGGGCCAGTGCATCTGTTTTCCTGAAGTTTTCCTTTAATTGCCTTTCACGTTTAAAATACGGGGCTCAAAAAGACAAGGAACTACCATAATGCGATCCATGAGGGACAATGTCATCTCTGCAGGCATATCGCCCGTACTAACTACTTGAATCCCCCAATGAAATAACAATGTTTGAGCATCTTTTCATATAATTCTATATTGTCCAATTTCTCTACTATTCCTACTAGAAGTTTATGAATACTTGGCCAGAAGTTTTCAGTGATGGTCCAGAGTATTCCCTGTACAGTCCGCCACTGTCCAATCAGTGCTGCCAGTGACAAGCTGTGTGAGGACGCACCCCTTGGAATACCCAGTTGGCAATTTAGTAATACATTATTGTAGGAATAATAAAGGAACGGCACAACACAGTTATAAGAAAAGAATTCTCCACAATACTTTAATGGGGAATGCATGAGGAATACTACGTTACTATTGCATAGTATATTTTTACTTGGACACTGTATGGAATCGAGCAGCTGACTATACTATCCCATACAGCTGAAGTACTAAACTAGCCCTTTTGAGGATAAAAGGACACTCCATTGAGAGGATGGGATATGTTTGACTGGAGGCAGGAGTTTTCCTAAGGCTCTGTTTACATTTGTATCATAGTTTCCATTTATAACAGAGACCATCATGCAGTGTCAGACGACAGATACTACTGGCGTCCAGGGTTGCACCGGCTCATCAGAGTACCAGAGGATCCTCCGGTGGGCCCAAGCGCTGACAATACTGGACCCCCTAATAAAACAGGGCCCTTAAAGGGGTTGTGCAGTGATTTATATTGATGACCTATCAGGATAGGTCATCAATATCTGATTGATGAGGGTCCAACACCAGGCACCCCGCGTCGATCAGCTGTTTGAAGAGGAGACGATGCCCCATGCAGGCGCTACTTTCTCTTCATCACAGTGTACATCGTTTCGGAAGCAGAATGTAATGACGAGTACTCGCTCCATTCACTTGAATGGAGTGAGTACTTATAATAACACTATGACGCCGCTCCGCAGGACACGACGCGTAGTGTAATGACCAGGAAGCCGCGCTCACATGGAGCACCGACTCCTCTTCAAACAGCTGACCAGCGGGGGAGTCGGACCCCCACAGATCAGATATTGATGACCTATCCTGAGGATAAGTCATCAATATAAATCGCTGCACAACCCCCTTAAAGGCCCTGTGTACACAGAGGGTGGCCCTGAGAATCATTTCCTCTGCTAGGTCCAAGGGACTTGGTGCCCCATGGACTCCATTGAGAATGGGTTTTGTCACGGGAAGAATTGGACTGACGAGGCTGCAAACCGCCGTCATTAAGAAATTGCCCGATTACATTAAATTGTTTTTGGCTTGGGTTTCAAATAATGTATTTATGGCGTGCGGTGTGAATCTCATTCAGATGTATAATGTCATTAACCTGAAAATGAGTGGTAAGAAGAGAGCGGTTATTTCTGCCCCGGGTGCGTGTTTGGGAATAGCTTGGCCCCCCACCGCCCCTCGGAGTTGGAATGCTTGCTTCCTGGCCTCTCCTAGGCCTGGCTGACCTGCTTCTGTTCATTTAGAGGCAATTAGATCAATCTTGTTCCAGCTCTGTTAAAAACCCGGGCCCTGTGAGTGTGTCCATACTGACAGGTCCATGACAGGCCGGGAAGATTGATTATAGGGAGGACTTCAACTTTACCAGAAAGAAAAATACAGCCAATATATGCATTTATTGTTCGGGGCTGAGATGTGTCCCGGAGGTAGCTGGACCATGTTTCCTGCATCCCAAAGAAACCCAGAATTAACACCCTTGTTTTCAGAAAAAGCGGACGTTTGTCTTCAATGGTCTGAGAAAGCAGCCAGCTCTGAAGTACAATAATGAATAACGGCCGGGTTAATGCGCCTCAGAATGAACATTGCCTTATAATGGGGTTAGCTTTTTTTCCCACTGCAGCAGCCATGTTACGTTTGATCACACATTTAATACACTCTAAGGCCTCATGCACACGACCGTTGTTTCATTCCGTGTCCGTTGTTCCGTTTTTCGTGATTTTTTGTGGACTTTCAATGAGTCCGTTGAAAACTCGGCTAATGCACAGTTTGTCATCCGCGTCCGTTATCCGTGGTTTCAGTCCATCAAAAAAATATAACCTGTCCTATTTTTTTTACGGAAAACAGTTCGCGGACCTATTCAAGTCAATGGGTCCGTGAAAAAACGCGGAGGCACACAAGATTGTCCTCCGCGTCCGCTTTTTTCCTATCATTTGCATGGCAAACTTGACTTAGACTTTTTTTTTTACTTTCCTTCATGTCTGGTGGTCCTCCAAAAATAAAGGAAGACACACGGAAACAAAAACGGAAACGGATCACGGAACAACGGAACCCCATTTGCAGAACGGAACACAACAACGGTCGTGTGCATGAGCCCTAATTATGTGAACATTTAAATTAGACCTAGATTTTTTAGAAATCTCATCCATTTTGCTTCCATACAAACATAGCTCTGCTCTAGTACAATACTTATCAGACAGTCTGAGGAGCGGTGCAGCCATCTTGGATGAGACGAGGAGCCTGAGGGTCGCTTTGAAGGATTATTTCTCTGCATCGTCATAAATTTACATGTAGTCACAGTCCGCCTTTTTTACAGTAGTAGAATCCTATACAGTCTAACCATCGTATCTTAAAGGGGTTTTGTTACTTCAGCAAATTACATTTATCATGTAGAGAAAGTTACTACAGGCCACTTACTAATGTATTGTGATTGTCCATATTGCCTCCTTTACTAGCAGGATTCATTTTTCAATCACATTATACACTGCTCGTGCCCATGGTTACAAACACCCTGCAATCCAGCAGTGGTGGCCGTGCTTGCACACTACAGGAAAAAGTCCCGGCCTCTCTGGTGGCTGACACTTGTGGAGCGCACATAGTAAGGTGTTTTTTCCTATAGTGTGCAAGCACGACCACCGCTGCTGGATTGCAGGGTGGTCATAACCATGGAAACGAAAAAAATAAAAATAAAAATATAAAAATAAAGCCAGTCAGCGAAGGAGGCAATATGGACAATCACAATACATTAGTCAGTGCCTTGTATAACCTTTCTCTACATAATAAATGCTATTTGCCGAAGTGACAAAATCCCTTTAAGGGGGTTGTCCAAACTTAAAGTCGACAATCCCTACCATCCAGACACGTGCCCCATAACATAAAAAGTAGGCTCATTTGCCTGCAGTCCCAACACTGCTCCATTCAGTCCTTGCAGAACCAAGGTCCAGTGACTGCTGCAGCCAATTACAGGCCTCAGCGGTCATGGGACCTAGCGTGGGAAATGGAGTCGTGGCGAGACTGTAGGCAAAAGGGTCTTCATTTTCTGTTTAGGGGCACAGGTCTGGATAATAGGGGATGTCGGCTGCAAGATTGGATACAAAGGTTAGACTGTAAGCCCCACACAAGTCTGCAGAATATATGAATAATAATAATGGAATAACTCATACGGTAAAGTGATTGTGGCGCACATACATGTCTATATCCGTCCTCATATTCTCTCTCTGATCCTGAATCCTTATGTACAATCTTCCTATGGAAAGCCTAGACAACGCCATCTTTACCCTTGTGTGACACGTCATAGAGGAGGTGATACATATCTAAACGCCCTTCCTTGCGCCCAGCCGGCGATGATAAGCTTGGCGTTTGATTACTGGGCGCATTTTTCCTGCTCTCTTTCTGTTCATAAGAGAAAGGGTATAGTAGAGAAAAAAATGCTTCTTCTGGAAGGTTCTGGGAAGATTATTACAGGCCCTCACAAAGCAGTTAATGAAAGGAAGCATAAAACTGTCAGGCCGGGAGGTGATAAATGGGCTTGTGAAGCTGATGTCCGTGCAAAGGAGCAAAGGTATTCAAACAGAGGAGCAATTTGTTCTGAGTGATGTCTCCTCTTCAAAGCTGCGGGTTTAACAGCCTGCTGTTATGTGCCATCTTACCCCTCATCCTCTCACAAAACTTCTGGAGAATATGGCCGAGGTTTAACCCCTCAAGCCAGATACCAAGAAGCACCAACCCACATTCATTTATCTCTGAGAAGCTCCTCAGCCTCAGGCCAGGTCCTATCACCAGGCACCGATTTACAAGCCGTGCTGTACATTTGTGCCGTCCACTGATATTACAGATAATTGTACTTTTATGTTGAATACCAAGAACAGCAATTCTAACAACAGACGCCTGAGACGCCCCATAATAACTTAAGTAGTCTCAGAAATTGACCATTTACCGTCCTGCATACTAAGTCTTCTGGCCTGGAGTCAGCATATCGTGTTTTCAGTCTGCTGTGCCTTCCTACCCGAAGGGCCATCACAAAAAAGTATATTGAGTGGTACGTTTTATACAATGGTACCCTAGGGGTGACAGATTGACATCCGTTACAAGTACTGGTGAACCTAATGCGTCCTCCAGAAGTTCTGCAGACATGGAGATGGCTAGTGAGTGCAGCTCAAAAGAACACTCAGGTTCCAACTTCCCGGACTGCTGCCATTATGACTCTGGAGTGGCAGGACATTTCACATTTGGATGACGTTGTCCTTTAAAGGGAGTGCGTCACCAGAAAATGCACTGTTAAGTCCATGTAGGGCTGACTCAGCTGAATGTAATCAAATATATCTTTCAGCAATCTGTTACTTGATTCTGGAGAAAAAGTGCTTTAATCCGTATGCAAAATTCACGGTTAAGTGCACTGAGGGTAGGACCAAACCACTCTGTGCACCCTTGCTTCTCCTGCTTTCCCTGCCAGGCTTTCGATCCCCTTTTTCACTTGCAAGGACAGGTTCCTGCAAAGTCACCTGGCTCTGTCAATCAAGAAGGAAGAGGAGCTAGCAGAGGGAGCAGGAGGAGTGGCTTGGGCCCACCCTCATTGCATAAAAGTCATTTTCCTCCAGAATGAAGAGGAGATCGCTAAGTGAAAGGTACCATTACATTCTGAGCTGGCCCTACAAGACACCGCCTGGTTTACCAGTAAAATTCCTGGTGATAGGATCCCTTTCAAAGGTGTGGTCCCCAGATCTGAATTCTTTTGCAATTGCAAATAATTAAAAATGTATTATAGCCACTGAGTTATTCAATAAAATTCATCTGTATAGCGCCACCTGCTGTTTCTACTTTTTCTTGTTTTTTTATTCTGCTCACTGAGAAGGTCGCACATGCTCAGTTTCATCCTTCAACTGTCTCCTGAGCTGTGATAGGGAGAGCATGGACACGTCCCATTAGCTGTGATAGGGAGAGCATGGACACGCCCACTTAGCTGTGATAGGGAGAGCATGGGCACGCCCCCTTAGCTGTAATAGGGAGAGCTGAGACACGCCCCCTGAGCTGCAGCAAAAAGGACACTCCCCTTGAGCTGTCAGCTTGATCTAAGTCTAGCAGAGCAATAAATGGGGAGATCTCTGGATCCATGTGAGGTACAGGGCTGGT